>NC_087191.1:3176966-3291966 GCF_035594125.1 Scylla paramamosain
TTGTTCTTAAAGTACGAGTATCAATAAAATTATGAAAACATATTTGAAAAGTAGTTAAGATAAGGCGCGGGAATGTTTGTAACGCCTGACCATTGTCTGAGGAGTGGGGAAGAAGTAGACCACACATTGCTGGTGTCTTGTCCTACTGAATCATGATTTGTAGAAGTGTGACCCGTATTCTTTTCTTTCTCACCACGGCAATCTTCAAAAGCCACAGAGATAATCAACCAGGCTCTTGAGAGTTTTTCTCTTCTTAACAATGTAGGAGCCGTTTTTAATCTGTAACTAGAACTGTAAGAATACCGGTATAAACCCATATGGTCGTGTGCTATCAAACTACTGCTTTTTCAATCGTTTCGGCTTCTCATTTCCACTAGATTTAATAAAGAGTGGTGAAGGTTATTATGGTTTTCAAGAGTGTTCTCATGAGCCTTGTGATACTTCGACTAAATAAATAAAATCCCGTCTCACTTAAACTAGAATCTTATGAATGTATTGGAGCAGCTGCGCGGAAGTATTTCAGAATATGGTCCTTACTATCTCAGTGGTCCTTGAAAACAGTCCTGATGAGAGGGCAGTGTTGCACAATACAAGCGTAGAACACCATTTCATCTTTTCTAGTTTCTATTGTGCGTGCATCTTACCAGAAACCAACACAAGATGTCGTTTCTGTGCAGTTGGCATGAATGCTCTACGCATATTCGTTTGGCACAATTCCATGGTCCAATCTGGTCCAATGAATGAATTATATTAGTAGGAGCAAAGAAACCCTAGGCTTTTGCAGTCTCCTTATTTGTTTATGTTCTTAAGCTCAGCTAACATTACAATATAACTAATCAATTTTAATTGGGATCAGAATTTTACAGTGATGCATTACATTAGTATTTTACAGTTAGACACAAATCCCTCCTCACGGATTTGAGAAGTGGCATTTTGTTTTATTATACATTTAGCACCTATATAACAATTACTCAAGAATGATTAGCTATTTTCATTTTTAAAATAGAGAACTAATAATTCTATTAAAAGAATATTCTTAAAACTAGAGAAGAACGTGCAATATTTTTGTAATAATATAATCGTCCAAGGAGCGAGTGAATATGAATTTCTCAAAAGCTCCCGGAACTGTGCATGAACTTGGAAAAAGTTAGAAACCACTGTGATTAACACCGATGCATATACCGAAATAGTATATGCATCAGTGTGATTTTAGTAAGGTAAACGCCTTATTAAAGTCCAGGTATATTATCATAACTACCTCTATATGTTGCCACATGGACTTACTATAAAAATTCAGTAAGTTCGTGAGGCATGACTTCCACTTCGTAAAATCATGATTTGTATAAATGTTACCGTAAATGTAAACATGAAGGAGTCTCACACCATTATTCATTTATTCATTATTCTGTTGATAGTGAAACAAGTTATCTATCCTGTGAATAAGAAAAAAAAAACACCCTGAGAATCTGAACAACCATATATGTAACCTTCGAAAAGTAATCCTTTTGAGAGAGAGTTCAGCGTTCAAGAATACAGGCCGTAGAGCTTTCTTGAAGATACTCCGATTACTGGAGACGAAGAGATAGGAGAGGTAGGATAGATTAGATGGAGGCAGGTGGTAGCTGACATCCTTGGTAGTTCTTAGCCGTGCAGGTTTGGTCTCTGTGTTACAAGATTGAAATTATTGATGTCTCCAAGGGTATTTTCATTATTCTGTTAATAGTTTTAACAAGTACTCTACCCTGTGTATAGGGAAAACATCCTGATAACCTGAACGATCAAGATTGTCTGAATCAGAGCAGAGATGATCAACAAAAAAATATGCACTGGATGCTTAGTATTAGAATAAGGAAAGTACAAGAGTTGGCTTACATATAGCATATACATATAGTTCCTGAGTACGTTAACTTAATTATCCATAATCACATAAAACTTATTTTGACACTTCATATTAGTGCCTTGGATAGCTCTGTAGCCACAGAAAGACTAAATCAAATTCCTACTTTGTTTTCTTTTAGTGACAATGCAAACAGCAGTTTTCCAGTACTATGTATGCTAACAAAGGACGTTTAGCAGTGATAGGGTTAAACTTAAAACTAAATTGAGTTTGTGAAATACTGAACGACATAAGGTCTGCCCTGTTTAGGAATTACAAAAAGGTCAGAAGTTAAGCATTCTGTGGTCTCTCTTCGTGAATCGAGTTCGTTTTAAAGTAATGTTGAAAACTGCAAGATGGAGTCATTAGCTTGAGAGGCTGCAGCAGTTTGACTGGAATTATTTAAGAATAATGGGAAGAGAATTAGTGGTGAAGCTCTGTGAAGTTACTCTGAACATATTTTTAGACGGTGGCTGCCTAGAAAGACCTGAAAGGAAATCTAAATACAGGTGCAAAGAGATGGACACAGGACCGCATGAGGGAATATTAAAAAATAAAAATTTTTGCCCCTAGACAGTGGTTCTTAACCTTGTTGGAGGTACTGAACCCTGCAAGTTTCATACGTGCATTCACTGAACCCTTCATAGTTGGAAAAATAAAAAGTGCACAAAATGAACGATGCACACACACTTCAGCCGAATCCCTGGGGTTCGATCAAAACCAGATTAAGAACCATTCCCTAAGGCAACACCATAGTCTTCACTAACACTTCTTAGAGACCATCACCAACACTGATGTGATCCACTTCTATTATTCCCTGTCACGCCTGCCAAACCGCGTCACGTCACTTCATGCCGCAGCCAACACTGATGGCGGTACCAAGACGGGACCGCGTGTCCATAGTGTTCCACATACAATGTACCACACAGTTTTCCACAAGCACAGCACTGATTTCCCATGCCTTTATGTTACCTCATGCCTCCGTCCGAGAGTGAAAGGGACGGGCTTTGCATTGTAAGCAGATATTCACTGGTAAAGTTTTTTTCCTTCATCTTTTCTTATAAAAAAAAACTTTGGTTTCTATTCATTCAAAATATAAATGGTTTGTAGTTATCTCCTGTGCCTTCTCTCTCTCTCTCTCTCTCTCTCTCTCTCTCTCTCTCTCTCTCTCTCTCTCTCTCTCTCTCTCTCTCTCTCTCTCTCTCTCTCTCTCTCTCTCTCTCTCTCTCTCTCGTTATATATATATATATATATATATATATATATATATATATATATATATATATATATATATATATATATATATATATATATATATATATATATATATACATATATTGTTATGACCACATTCCAGCCCTTCTTACAGCCGTCCTGAGGCGAGTCAACTTTCACTAGACTGCCAATCTTGCAGTCCTATATGGGGCAAATTACTAAGTGAATCCAGGCCAATTCACAGCTGAAGCCACGAGGTTGCCACCCTGTTTCAAGTCACAAGGAAAAATAAGATGCAAACTTCTCCTACTTGCCGGAAAACGACTAGCCAAACCACGTGCCAGGGAAAAAGATGCCACAAATACGAAGTTGTAATGCTGCATGGTCATTCCTCCCACATCAGATGGTCCACCCACTGCCCAATAGGACAGCTCCCTGGTCCGAATTCAACTTCTCTCCAATCTCTCCAAAGACAGGGTTGTCTTCAGTCTTTCTAAACACACTCTCAACCCCTCCTAAAATTGGCAAGCCTGGAGAGAAAGCAGATAGCAGAACACGGAGAACAACACAAGCTTATTCTCTGGCCAAGACGAAAGGCAATAAATAATACACATAAAGGTAGTAATATTTAACAAAAGGAGAAGATACTGGACTTCAAAAGACAAGACGGGTGAATGCCTGTTCCCAAAATGGGTCCCACGAGGCCACAACACAAGAACAGGATGACTAGGGGTTGAGAACAAGTTACATTCTTCTGAGACGTATAGAACAGCCACAGACTAACCACATGCATGGGTTGTGTACTACTACTAGTCTTCCACACACTAAATGTCTTATGCCCCAGTTCCACCCTCCCAAACAATAGGTTTTGAAAAACAGACATGGAATTAGTTTGCCACTGAGGAAGCCAGTGGCCCAGCATGTGTGTACCAAAAGGCATCATGAGCACCACAACCTGCAAGGCTATATAGATTGGAACGAGACCACAATTATTTCTTCTTTTGCTTTTTCTCCAAGGGCAGCAAAATCGCAACTATAGCAACCAGCTCTTGATTTATTTTCTGATGCAGCGGGCAGGCTGCTCTCGACCGTGTGAATGTTTTCGGCCGGAACCTGCTGGCTACTCTGGGTGGCTGGAACATGGAAAAACAGCCACGTGCAAACCCACCACCGTGTCTGATCCTTCCCAGGACCAGACACGGTGGGTGTCAGCTCATGCAGTGGGCCACTCCTTTTGCTAGCTAATGATACAGCTACCATCGTGCCCAACAAGGGTTCTGCCCTTCAGGAACGCGTTGCGGTACTTCTTTCCAAAGCAGGGGAGGGCAGCAAGGAAGCGGAGGGTCGAGCAGTGTTTGCAGAGAGTAACAATATTCTGTGTAGCCGGCGGATAGAGGAGGACAGGGATTTGGATCTCCAATTTGCTGTGCCATCTGCATTTAAGGAGGCACGGGTGCTAGTAGCACGTAGCGACCCGGTGTTTGGCCGTTTTGGAGTCAGAATGATTCGGGAGCGTTTGCCGCGATTTTCTACCCCGGCGTGGCCACTTTAATTGAGTATAGCCGCATTAGTCAAGCAGGTAAGCTTGATTACCTCTTGTCTGGGATCCCTCTCCCTCGTGTTATGGCTAGCGATGTTTTCTCTGGGATGGTGACTGTAGTAGATATTGCTAATCCGGTCCCTCATTCCTGTGGGAATTGTGATGTTGTAGCTGACGTGAGCGTTATGGCGTAGCATCGGAAGGCAGTGATGAGTAAGGCTGCCGGTGATGTGTTGCTTTGCGTTCGGGGAGCACCCACAGCCTTGCTGGGGATTCATATAGCCAAATTGGTGTTAACTGTCAGGTGTTGGACCCAAGCAGGGAAATATGTAGCGATGGCAGCTGTCCCCTTTCAAGCGACAGTGAGTCCGGTTTGACGCGAGGTGATTGCATGCAGGAGCAATTGCTAGGATCAGTGGAGCTGGTCTAGGAGCACGTTGGCTGGGCTCATGTTGGAGCTGAGGTTGGTTGTGTTGTGATGGCCAGGTGCGGGAGTTTTGCTTCGTGTGCGGGAATGGATGTGCTGTGTCCTAGAAAAGAGCAGCCGTCAGCACCATGTGACGACTCTGTCATCGAGTGGTTGGCTTGAGGAATGAAGTGCAATAGTATTGCTGTGCCTAGCATTGAGAGACAAGCTTGATTGTGTTACACTTGCGAAATACCATTTTATTTGAGTAAGAGCGATCAGGAGGTTCCTCTTATTTTTTTGCCGAGAAGGTGGCATTTTTATTTCATTTGTTTTATGGGTGGGACATGGCAGTTCTGAGGAGCCAGGAACGGGCAAGATGAAGTGGAGATGTGGGCAGTGAAGGCCCGGTGGAGGATGAAATATATTCTCCTTTGAGGAGAATTGAAGGGGCCAGCAAGTTAGACTTTCTTGGCAGTGAGAAGGGGAGATTTGTTCGGCCAGGAAATGTGTTGCCTGGTGGTGCCTTGATGATGCACCACGAGGCTATGGGCCTACCGTTAAATGATTCTTCAGCACGGAATCGCATGAGAGATTCCGTCGTCATAAAAGTGGTACCGTTAAACCACTCTGAGCTGTGAGAGATGCCGTTCCACGGCCTGCGACAGAATCTTTCGGAGGGAACCGCCTTTCCCTTCGCGGACACTGGTAGCTTGTTAATAATTATCACCTCATTTTTAGATTAAGTAAGCCTATTTGTTTTATAATTTTTTTATTTATTTTAATATTGCTTTTTATCAACTTAATGACGGAATTGACGTATGTG
Source organism: Scylla paramamosain (assembly GCF_035594125.1). Classification (NCBI taxonomy): domain Eukaryota; kingdom Metazoa; phylum Arthropoda; class Malacostraca; order Decapoda; family Portunidae; genus Scylla; species Scylla paramamosain. The sequence continues at coordinate 3,182,830 of NC_087191.1, forward strand.
TATTATAAAAAAAAGGCTGATCTGATGGCCAGTTTCCTTATGCTAGAATGTGACAATATACTTGCTAGTACATTCCCTTACCATGAGAATTTCGTCTAGTTAGTTGATAAGATGGGCACATTTCCTTCGTAGTTTGCTTGTAGTTTCATAACAAAGGTAACATGTAAGCATAATATACAAAAAAAAAAAACTGTCTTCATTTGTATTCTTTAAATAAACGATGTCAAAATACCTGTGCTAGGAATGTCGGCACTAGTGTTGACTTGGGGTCCCTGGCTGGCTGGGCCGCTTCTGGCAGATCTGAATTGCCAGTTGTATATTTTCCTTGCAGTGTTAAGGTGAGGATTACACACACACACACACACACACACACACACGTAGCTTTCGTGTCGATGTGTGGTCCATGAAGAGAGAGACAGAGAGAGAGAGAGAGAGAGAGAGACATACATATGATGCTCGTATGGTGACATGTGATCATATCTCTTGCCAGAGAGAGAGAGAGAGAGAGAGAGAGAGAGAGAGAGAGAGAGAGAGAGAGAGAGAGAGAGAACTATGCACGTTTAGCAATGTAATAGTGATCATATATTGTGTTTGAAGAGAGAGAGAGAGAGAGAGAGAGAGAGAGAGAGAGAGAGAGAGAGAGAGAGAGAGAGAGAGTGTAATATCCTCGCCTGACCTGGTAACACTGCAAGGAAAATACACAACTGGCAACTCAGACCTGCCGGACACAGCTCTGCCAGCCGGGGATCCCATGTTTATTTATTTATTTAATTTATTTCTAAGATTATCGCATTTTCTTAGTTTATTGGCACTTATAAACTATAAAATGACAAACTTCAGCTTGGAAGGGGAAGATATGAGTTGAAATTAGAGTGATTGTCTAGAGTCCATTCCTGGCTTGATTACTGGTCTATTCTTTTCCATTCTTTCATATATATTCCTTTAAATACACCCATAACGCAAATATTATATGGAGAAGTGCTCCCATCCTTAACTAAGGTCCCCCTGGTTAGGTAAGGTTAGGTAATGTTAAGCTAGATAATGCAAGTTTTGATTAGTGCCCTTAAGGGGGCTCCAGGTGGGGAGAGAGTTGGAATAGATTATGTTAAGTTAGATTATATTATATTGTATGTAACTCATTAAACCTATCAAACCTAACCTTTCATAATATGAAAAAGTGAAGGGTACAACAAATCAATGTTGACCATTCTCCACTTTTTTTCACAACTTTCAAAGATGGAGTGGGAAAAAAAACTTTTCAGAGCAAGCCCCATCTCTGCTCTTGAGCAGGATCTCTTAATCTACCTCATCAGAAATAAAAAAATAAAAGTTTAGGACTGGAGGACTGAAGGGAAGACCGTTCTGCAGATGAAAAAGGCCTAGACCAAGGTGATGAAACAGTTTAATTCTCATAACCTTGGGCCTGTACAATCTAAGTAGCAACTCAAGAAAGCCTAGGACTGCTTGAAAGTAAAGTAAGTTTATCAGGTGATGAACACACTGTATAAATATGTAGTAATGGTGACAAAGTATTATTCCACACTATGAAGCAGTGGTTCTTAACTGGGGAATACGGACACTCCCTCAGGGGGAAGGGGAAAAAAATTGAGGAAAATTACAGGCTCACTGGCTATTAGCATAAAGGAGATGCAGCTGTTATGCTTAGCCGAGGGCTATCTATCTATCTATCTGATTCTATCTATCTATATATGGTGGCATATTTGGGGAGGGGGTTGAATGGGTGGTACAGGTAGGAGGGAGTCCCAACTGCACTGAACCAACCTTGGGGGTGCCCAGCTTGCAAAACGTTGAGAATCCCTGCTGTGAAGAATTGAAGTTAATGCTAGTAATAACTTAATAAATTTTATCCATGTTTATTTATTTATTTATTTATTTATTTATTTATTTTTAAACATGAGCAAGCTCTCCGGATGAGGGAGCAAAAGAGGACTGGTGGTGGGATCCCTCTGCCTGCTGTCTCCTTGCCATAGACATTGACGACATAGGGAATCCTACCTTGTGGTAAGTTACCACAAGCTTCCCTTCAAATTTGTACTGTCAACATGAAATTATGAGTCACTGAAAGCATATATGAGAAGGCATTAATGCAAAGTACAGTAAAATCCCTCTTATCCGGCATCAACGGGACCGCCGACATGCCGGATATTTGAGTATTGCCAGATACTTGAATAGAAGTGAAATTATGTCCACGATCACCACCCTACACTCACGCATCTTACCATAACAAAGATCAGCTAATCTTAATCAGCAGCTGATCTGATCAGCTGCTTAAGTGTAAGCACAACACGCTTCCTCTTTTCTACAACTTTAGGCATGATGAAGGTGTCAGGCGATAAACAGTGCACACGCGGGACTGAGTCACTGAGTAATTACAGTGCAGTGGGCCGCGGGTGGCGCGAAGCAGTGCGCTCTGGTGGCGAGGGGACAAAGTATGCCTTGTGCGGGAAAAATTTACAGTAAAATCCCTCTTATCCGGCATCAACCGGACCACCGACATGCCGGATACTTGAATATTGCCGGATACTTGAATAGAAGTGAAATTAAGTTCACAATCACCACCCTACACTCACGCATCTTACCATAACAAAGATCAGCTGATCTTAATCAGCAGCTGATCTGATCAACTGCTTAAGTGTAAGCACAACATGCTTCCTCTTTTCTACAACTTTAGGTATGATGAAGGCGTCAGGCGATAAACAGTGCACACGCGGGACTGAGTCACTGAGTAATTACAGTGCAGTGGGCCGCGGGTGGCGCGAAGCAGTGCGCTCTGGTGGCGAGGGGACAACGTATGCCTCGCGCGGGAATTTTAATCGATTTTATGAGTACACATTGATTTTTTTATTGATTTTAAGGCTCTGGGAAAAATGTGCCGGATACTTGAAGCTGCCGGATACTCGAATGCCGGATGAGAGGGATTTTACTGTAATTGATTTTATGAGTACACATTGATTTTTTATTTATTTTAAGGCTCGGGGAAAAATGTGCCGGATACTTGAAGCTGACGGATACTCGAATGCCGGATGAGAGGGATTTTACTGCATATCACAGAATTAATGACTGTAATTTTATTCCATCTTAATCCACAACTTCATTTTTGGAGTGAAATTTTTTTTTCATTTCTATTTATTTATTTATTTATTTATTCTTACATCTCTTAATTCAGCTGTTAACTGGCAGAACACTCTTACTTGCTGGTGTGCGAGGTAGTCTCAACAGAGCCCACTCCTGAGGAGGTGGAAGAGGTGGAGGTGGAGGTTCTGACAGCAAGGCCAAGTACCAACAAACCACTTGTCTCACAAAGGCCCAGTAAGTGTCACAGACTTCATGGTGGCATGTATGTCACCATAAAATGAATGATGGAAAGAAAAGAACACTTAAGATTATCAAAGAACAATAGGTGACTGCCACAATGTGTCACAGACAACAGTCAGTGAATGCCTTCAGACTGCCTCAAGAACAGTTACCAGTAGGAGCAGGCATCACATCTTTCCTCTTCCTTCTGGCAATGATTTGTATTGTTCAGGGGCTTTATGATATTTGGGGAATGCCAGATGTTGTAGGGGTCATTGGTTGTACCCACATTGTCATTTTTAAACCATCAGTGGATAATTCTAAAGTGCTCTGTTGTCTGAAAGTGTTTTTTTTTTTTTATCACTGTGCAAAGTGTGTGTGAGCCTGAGTTTCTGTTTCATAATGTTGTTGCTCATTGGCCTAGGAGTATCAGTGACAGTAGAATTTTTCAAAATAGTCAACTTTGGAATATAATCTTGATTTTAGACACCATTTACTTGGACATGCTGCTTATACACTGAAACCATTTGTAATGACTCCAGTGTCAGCTCCAAGGGATGCCTATGAGGGGAGGAAGCATATAACACTAGCCATTCTCAGGTAAAATTGAACAAGCATTTGGCTATTTTAGTATGAAATTTAGAACAGATTTTGACACCACTAAAGCCATCATTGTTGCATGTGCGGTGATACATAACACAGGTGTTAAAAGTAGATTGATTTTGCCTCATGATGGGGAAGATATCATTCAGAATGATGTCCCATCAGAATGGATGTACAAGTACCTGAAAATGAACAAGGGAGACAGAAACAGGAACAAATAATCAAAATCACTTCTAAGTGTCCCTCCATGGCATACACTGTAGAGGTGGTGTGCCTTGCTAGGAAATAATTTGTAAGAGATAAATACCTTTATGATTAGAAAGAAACAGTATTAATTCTTTGCATTGTTTTATTTCTTAATGACTATGACATACATAGGTATTGATGTGTATTATACATTTTTATATTGTCAAGGCTGGTATAGGTGTGAACAGACAAAGGGCTGTAGAGAATAAAAGTAAGGATTGAATGAAAGGATTGAAATTCATATGAGAGGTGCAAGGAAAGCAGAATACAAGCAAAAAAGTGTTGTGTGTGATGCTAAAGGGAGGGGTGATGAAAGATGGGGGAGAAAGTTAATAGAAAATGTTCAAGAGAATAAGAAAATGTTTTGGAAAAAAAAAGTGAAGAAAGTAAGAAAAGCACCATAAGGTAATGAGTAACAGGTGAAAGCAGAGGATGGTAAGATGAATGTATTTTAAGAAACTGGTGAGTATGGAGCAGGAGAGAGAGCCTGAGATTTGTGTATTTCGAAGAGATATTAGAGTTAATGTGCTAAGCGAGATAAATGGGGCATATATAATGAAGCTGGAGGTGCAGGCAACAGTAAGGGAGATGAAAAGTGGAAAAGCACCAGGATTGGATGGATGTGCAGTTGAGTGCTTGAGGAGAGGTGTAGTCACTGTCATAGAGTGGTTAGTGCACACCACTCTATCCCCCTTGGCCCATGATGGAGAAGAGAAAGTACTCCTGCCCTCACTTTGTGGGGATCAGTCGAAGTTTGGTACAAGCAAAGCAAGTATTCTCAACTACACACCTGATTGTTCCTCACCTGTGTGAGTCTCCATCTTTGGAGGCTGTGGAAAAAAAAAAAAAAATAGGAGAATGATTCACGTTAAAAATCACGTTATGCTCTTCAGTACTTCATGTTTAAACATAGTACGGTAGTATGCAAACATGTAGTCTGCGTCTTCACATACAGCTTTACAGTCTGCATATTTTGTGAAGCCTTACAGAACTGGAGTAGAAACTGAGAAGGAGACCAGGATCATACTAAGGGTGAGCTGAAGTTAGGATAGGGGATAGGTGAAATAAGAGTAAGGTTAGTTTGATCGGTAATGAGTTAAGGTTAAGTGAAGCAAGGTTGAGGTTAGTTTTAATGAGTTACATATAATACATCTAATCCCGTGAATTAAAATGACATCTGCACAACACTTCGCTATCTTATTCACAATTATATTAACTATATTATATTAATTATATTTCGTAATTATATTATAAACAAGGTAGGAAGGATTATTATTATTATTATTATTATTATTATTATTATTATTATTATTATTATTATTATTATTATTATCATTATTATCATTATTACTGTTATTATTATTATTATTATTATTATTATTATTATTATTATTATTATTATTATTATTATTATTATTATTATAATTATTATTTTCAATCAGTCTTCCAACAAATTTCACTCAATATCATCCCCCCACAAGCTTAAGTTCATCATTATATAGCTTATAAGTACCAATAAAATAAGAATGTGTAATGATGTTGGCAATAAACTGGCATAAAAAAGCATTTTTTTTTTTATGTAGGGAGGACACTAGCCAAGGTCAACAAGAATACAATGAGAAAAAAAAAAAAAAAAGCTCACTGGGATGCCGGTCCCTGAACAGGGTCCCAAGCAGTAGTCAAAAGTTGAAGGATAAGTACCTTGAAACCTCCCTCTTGAAAGAAATCAAGTCGAAGGATGATGGAAATACAGAATCAAGCAGGGAGTTCCAGAGTTACCCAGACAAAGGGATGAATGATTGAGAATACTGGTTAACTCTTGCATTAGAGAGATGGACAGAATAGGGGTGAGAGAAAGAAGAAAGTCTTGTGCAGCGAGGCTGTGGGAGGAGGGAAGGCATGCAGTTAGCAAAATCAGAAGTGCAGAAAGCATGAAAATAGCAGTAAAAGGTAGCAAGAGGTGTAACATTGCGATGATGAGAAAAGACTGAAGACAGTCAGTTAGGGAAGAGGAAATGATGAAATGAAAATCTTTTCATTCCATCCCGTCTAGAAGAGCAGTATGAGTGGAACCCCCCCAGATATGTAAAGCATACTCCATACATGGACGAATAAGGCCCTTGTACAGAGTTCGCAGCTGGCGGAAATGTCTCAGGACGCTTAACTTCATAGAAGCTGTTTTAGCTAGAGATGAGATGTGAAGTTTCCAGTTCAGATTATAAGTAAAGAACAGACCGAGGATGTTCAATATGGAAGAGGGGGACAGTTGAGTTTCACTGAAGAAGAGGGGATAGTTGTCTGGAAGGTTGTGTCGAGTTGATAGATGGAGGAATTGAGTTTTTAAGGCATTGGACAATACCAAGTTTGCTCTGTCCCAATCAGAAATTTTAGAGAGATCAGAAGTCAGGGATTCTGTGGCTTCCTTGCGTGAACTGTTTACTTCCTGAAGGGTTAGACGTCTATGAAAAGATCAGGAAAAGTGTTGGGTGGTATCATTGGCGTAGGAGTGGATAGGACAAGTTTGGTTTAGAAAATCATTGATGAATAATAAGAAGAGAGTGGGTGACAGGACAGAACACTGATAAACACCACTATTAATAGATTTAGGAGAAGAACGGTGACCATCTACTACAGCAGGAATAGAACGATCAGAAAGGAAACTTGAGATGAAATTACAGAAAAGGATAGAAGCCGCAGGAGGGTAGTTTGGAAATCGAAACTTTGTGCCAGATTCTATCAAAAACTTTTGATATGTTTATGGCAACAGCAAAAGTTTCACCAAAATCTATAAAAGGGGATGACCAAAACTCTGTAAGGAAACCCAAAAGATCACCAGTAGAGCGGCCTTGACGGGATCCATACTAGCGATCAGATAGAAAGCTATGAAGTGATAGATGTTTAAGAATCTTCCTGTTGAGGATAGGCTAACAACTCTAGATTGGCAGGAAATTAAAGCAATAGAATGGTAGTTTGAGGGATTAGAACGGTCACCCTTTTTAGGAACAGGCTGAATGTAGGCAAACTTTCAGCGAGAAGGAAAGATAGATGTTGACAGAAAGAGTTGAAAGAGTTTGACTAGGCAAGGTGCAAGCACGGAGGTGCAGTTTCGGAGAACAATAGGAGGGATCACATCAGGTCCATAAGCATTCCGAGGGCTTTGGCCAGCGAGGGCATAGAAAACATCATTGCGAAGAATTTTGATGGGTAGCATGAACTAGTCAGAGGGTGGAGACGAGGGAGGAACAAGCCCCAATTCGTGTAAGATAGAGTTTTTAGCAAAGGTTTAAACGAAGAGTTCAGCTTTGGAAATAGATGCAATAACAGTGGTGCCATCTGGTTGAAATAAAGGAGGGAAAGAAGAAGCAAGGTTATTAGAGATATTTTTGGCTAGATATCAAAAGTCACGAAGAGAGTTAGATCTTGAAAGATTTTGACAGTTTCTATTAACGAAGAAGTTTTTGGCTAGTTGGAGAACAGCCATGGTTCTGGGCAGAAATTTAAAGTGCATGAGATTCTGGTGATGTAAGGCTTAAATACCTTTTATGAGCAACCTCTCTATCATGGTTTCTGTAACTTCATCTCATGTTTCCTTTTTGACCGTTCTATTGCTGCTGTGGTAGATGGTCGCTGTTCTTCTCCTAAATCTATTAACAGTGGTGTTCCTCAGTGTTCTGTACTGTCACCCACTCTCTTCTTATTATTCAACAGTGACCTTGTAAACCAAACTTCTTATCCTATCTCCTCCTATGTTGGTGATATCACCCTGCAGTTTTCCGCGTCTTTTCATAGACGTCAAACAATTCAGGAAGTAAACATTTCATGCAGTGAAGCCACAGAACGCCTGTCTTCTGATCTTTCTAAAATTTCTGATTGAGGCAGAGCAAACTTGGTATTGTTCAATGCCTCAAGAACTCATTCCTCCATCTATCAACTCAAAACAATCTTCCAGACAACCATCCCCTCTTCAATGAAATTCAACTCTCCCCCTCTTCTACACTGAACATCCTAGGTCTGTCCTTTACTTATAATCTGAACTGGAAACTTTACATCTCATCTCTAGCTAAAACAGCTTCTATGAACTTAGGTGTTCTGAGACATCTCCACCAGTTTTCCTCTTCCCACCAGCTGCTAACTCTGTACAAGGGCCTTATCCGTCCATATATGGAGTATGCTTCACATGTCCAGGGGGGATCCATTCATACTGCTCTTCTAGACAGGGTGGAATGAAAAGCTTTTCGTCTCATCAACTCCTCTCCTCTAACTGACTGTCTTCAGCCTCTCACTGGCGCAGTGCTGCATATCTAGCTGTCTTCTACCGTTATTTTTCTACTAACTGCTCTTCTGATCTTGCTAACTGCATGCCTCCCCTCATCCCACAGCCTCGCTCCACAAGATTTTTTTCTTTCTCTCACCCCTATTCTGTCCACATCTCTAATGCAAGAGTTAACCAGTAATCTCACTCATTCATCCCTTTCTCTGGTAAACTCTGGAACTTGCTGCTTACTTCTGTATTTCCACCTTCCTATGACTTGAATTCCTTCAAGAGGGAGGTTTCAAGACACTTATCCTTCAATTTTTGATCACCGCTTTGGATCTTTTATGGGACTGCCATTTCGGTGGGCTTTTTTTTGGGGGGGGTTTTTGTTGGCCTTCACCAGTGCCCCTCCTACATAAAAAAAATAAATAAATGTGTGAAGGAGAAAGAGAAGTAGAAACAACCAGAACAGAGAGGGGAAGGAGAGCACGAGGAGTGGACGCGTTTCTTACAGGTAAGAGTCAGGCATCAATTACCGTAACTTTCTATATAAATTTAAAGTTAACCTTCCTCATTTAATTTATTCCACTACCCTTTCTTTTTGAGAGTTGAGACTGCAGGGGCTTGTAGGGGAAGAAATGATGTCCCTCATGGTGTGATTTGTTTTGATCCAGCTCCTCAAATAATACCTCTTGGACTTTTTACAATATGGATGATTAGAAGAAAGAGAGTAGCATAGTGAAGTGTGGCTGTTTCCACATTCCTGTCCCTTCCGCGTTCCTCCCGCTCCTCCTATGTCACAAGATGTAACTGTCGCTTCTGAGCGTGTGGATAAGGGCCCAATTTTTTGGTGTTATTAAATCCCAACACTAAGCTCCACGTTATATTTCCTCTTACTAATTTTGCCAATGCGTTTTTAAACTTGGGGAAGGAGACACAACGTGGTGTTAGGAGAACCCTACACAAATGACACTCTTCGCACAGGTTGGCAGCTCAGAAGTGTCTCAAAGCAATCATCTGAGTAATGCTTTACAGATTTCCAGCCTAAACGGTCTACATTGAACACTGCATTCGCATATATATATATATATATATATATATATATATATATATATATATATATATATATATATATATATATATATATATATATATATATATATATATATATATATATATATATATATATATATATATATATATTGTTACAAGGGCAAGGAAATGTTTGTTTTCGCTGTTTAAATCTAGCACGCTGGGCGACCATGCCCAGCCTGCTCTGCCTTATTGCAGTCTACCTCAGGAGTCAGATCCTGCAAGCACCTGATGCCAGGGCCCACGCCTCGTCTTAGGGCAAATAACAGAACAAACAGCAACTTCAGCAGTCGCCACGTCCGGTTTGGCGTCCTCGGATGGTGAATGCACTGAAACTCTTCTACATGCTAGGTCATTCTCTAGAAGGAAAGCGACCCTAGACACTGGCAAGTCCTCTGCTAGTGCCACCTGCGCCTCCGCAGTTACTAGCGGGCATATATATATATATATATATATATATATATATATATATATATATATATATATATATATATATATATATATATATATATATATATATATATATATATATATATATATATATATATATATATATATATATATATATATATATATATATATATATATATATATATATATATATATATATATATATATATATATATATATATATATATATATATATATATATATATATATATATATATATATATATGTGTGTGTGTGTGTGGGCTTTGCCCAAGTCACCAAGTTACAAGGTCCTCTTTTGACTTGCACCCTCTAGATAGATGGTCATAACGCCAGGATACACTAATGAGATCGCCAGCCTGTTTCATTCACCCACAGGTAAGGTAATATTACAACAACCGCCCAAACCACTCCAACAGCTGGGAAAGAATCAATAGCCATGTTGCAGGGAGGGACAATCACAATAAGGAACACACACTTAAAAGGGTGAAGTGTAACACCTCACTGGACAACCGCCTTCAATTAACGAATCTAACCTACTGTCCAACTATGTACTATATCCTCCAGCTAAGAAGTGTCGTTTACATCCTCCTGGATGGCAGGCCTCAACAGGGCCTGAGGAGGGAGTAAAGTTCCACTACATGGCAACACACTTAAAATTGTATGCAGTCAAACACTCTACCAGGGCCTTGACCAACAGTAGCATTTGACTAAACACGATGTTAGCTGCTCACTCTCACCAGATACTTGCCTCATGAGTAGATGAGGAGTCATGTCTTAATGTAAGCTAATTACCTTACAGGAAAGTACACTTATAGGCAAGCTGATGGAGACCCCAGCACTAGGTATATAATAATCAGGGACGTACTGCAGTAAATTAATGCAATACCCCTTAAAGCAATTGGCTTGTCTAGCTGTATCCTGCCCAGTCTTCTTGAAAACTCTGCTTACCATGATATGTCTATCTCGTTCAAGCAACCAACTGTGATTTGTGGGAACGTGCCACACATTGAGCTCTCAGTATTCATGAGGATATTACTTATGTGGGAGGAGAGGGGGAGATGGGGGTGCACCTCATACTGGCTGCCGCCTCCTGCATTCGCACTCACTGGCTGGTAACTCGGTACAATAAAACACTTTTCTTTTGAAAATTTTAGTGACTAAACTATGGGGCCTGTGTGAATACTGATTATGCTGTCGGCAAGAGCAAGTCTTCTACTAATAAGTACATGAGGCTCAACATAAGGAAAGAAAGGGAAAGTACCGAGGTTAAATATAGGAGACGGTGAAAAATTTGAAATTACACAATGTAACACGATTTTTGTCTTTGATAAGCAAGTGTTATTTTAAAATTCTTTTCATTGCAAAATAGAAGAAAATGTCCATTATTTCTGTTAAACTTTGCTTTTGTAGCTTTTGAAATGATTTTTTGCCCCCAAATAGCAAAATTTTACCATTCTTTAAGATGCTGTCATAGAGAACTTTGTTGCTCTTGTCTTGATGAATTGACCACATATGGAGCAGAATGCATCTGGTGAGTGATTGCAACCTCTTGATGCCATTGTATTCCATATCTTGCGATATGTCCTCTCAGACAGCCAAAAATGATTCGTGGTCTTCAAGCCCCTTCTTTTGTATTGTCAAGCAGTACTCTATAATATTCTTAGTCTTTACTTATTTATTTATTTATTATTTCTTTTATGTAGGAGGGACACTGACCAAGGGCAACAAATAACCAATAAAAAAAATGCCCACTGAAATGCCAGTCCCATAAAAGGGTCCAAAGCAGTAGTCAAAAATTGAAGGATAAGTGTCTTGAAACCTCCCTCTTAAAGGAATTCAAGTCATAGGAAGGTGGAAATACAGAAGCAGGCAGGGAGTTCCAGATTTACCAGAGGAAGGGATAAATGACTGAGAATACTGGTTAACTCCTGCGTTAGAGAGGTGGACAGAATAGGAATGAGAGAAAGAAGAAAGTCTTGTGCAGCGAGGCCGCGGGAAGAGGGGAGGCATGTAGTTAACAAGATCAGAAGAGCAGTTAGCATGAAAATAGCGGTAGAAAACAGCTAGAGATGCAGCATTGCGACGATGAGAGAGAGGCTGAAGACAGTCAGTTAGAGGAGAGGAGTTGATGAGACGAAAAGCTTTTGATTCCACCCTGTCTAGAAGAGCAGTATGAGTGGAACCCCCCAAGCATGCGAAGCATACTCCATACATGGACGGATAAGACCCCTGTACAGAGTTAGCAGCGGGGGGGGGGTGAGAAAAAACTGGCGGAGACGTCTCAGAACACCTAACTTCATAGAAGCTGTTTTAGCTAGAGATGAGATGTGAAGTTTCCAGTTCAGATTATAAGTAAAGGACAGACCGAGGATGTTCAGTGTAGAAGAGGGGGACAGTTGAGTGTCATTGAAGAAGAGGGGATAGTTGTCTGGAAGGTTGTGTTGAGCTGATAGATGGAGGAATTGAGTTTTTGAGGCATTGAACAATACCAAGTTTGCTCTGCCCCGATCAGAAATTTTAAAAAGATCAGAAGTCGAGCGTTCTGTGGCTTCTCTGTGTGAAATGTTTACTTCCTGAAGGGTTGGACGTCTATGAAAAGACGTGGAAAAGTGCAGGGTGGTATCATCAGGGTAGGAGTGGATAGGACAAGAAGTTTGGTTTAGAAGTTTGGTTTATAGATTGTGTTCCAGAATGTTCTCAATTTTTTTAGAATATTCTTGAACCTACTTTAGAATATTCTGAATCATTCTAGAAAATTCTAGATATTTCTACATATTTCTACTGTATTCTAGAAAGTTCTAGAACATTCCGGAAATGTTTACATGGAATAGAATGCTCTAAAATTTTCTAGAAACTTCTAAAAGCTTCTGGAAGAACAGTCTGGAAGATTTAAGATTTCTGAAAATTAAGAAAATTCTTCTAAATATGAAAAATTTCTTGCTAGATCTGGTCAATTCAAGAATGATCTTATTAAAATGAAAAATCTTTAGAACACTTTATATTCTTTCTTTCATTGTTTTAACTTATCTGCAACATTTCAAAAGCAATTACATGAGTAATTGAGATTTTGCAAAGGTCTTTAGCTTTAGGTTTTTAGCTGACATGAAAACCAATGGTAACCCATACTATAATGAAATAAGGCAAACATGCAAATTCATTGTTCTAATGACAAAAGCAAAGTTTAGGATAAAAATATTTTTTCTATTTTGTTTATATGGAAATAACTGGAAAATTATAGTTTGGGGCCAAGGACAAGACAAAAGTAAAATTCTGTTACGTAATGTTACGAGTATTAATGTAACTGTGACAGCAGGGCAAAGACTCATCATGCAGCTTGCGTTCTTCTCTCTCTCTCTCTCTCTCTCTCTCTCTCTCTCTCTCTCTCTCTCTCTCTCTCTACCCTCCTCGTATTCCTTCTCATCTTTCTCTCCCATCTCTCTCTTTGCGCTCTCATCACCTCATCCAGACTTATGTGTACCTGTCCACATGTACACATACCTCATAATTACACCATATATATATATATATATATATATATATATATATATATATATATATATATATATATATATATATATATATATATATATATATATATATATATATATATATATATATATATATATATATATATATATATATATATATATATATATATAACTGCTAACTCTGTACAAGGGCCTTATCCGTCCATGTATGGAGTATGCTTCACATGTCTGGGGGGGTTCCACTCATACTGCTCTTCTAGACAGGGTGGAATCAAAAGCTTTTCGTCTCATCAACTCCTCTCCTCTAACTGACTGTCTTCAGCCCCTCTCTCACCGCCGCAATGTTGCATATCTAGCTGTCTTCTACCGCTATTTTCATGCCAACTGCTCTTCTGATCTTGCTAACTGTATGCCTCCCCTCCTTCCGCGGCCTCGCTGCACAAGACTTTCTTCTTTCTCTCACCCCTATTCTGTCCACCTCTCTAACGCAAGAGTTAACCAGTATTCTCAATCATTCATCCCTTTCTCTGGTAAACTCTGGAACTCCCTGCCTGCTTCTGTATTTCCACCTTCCTATGACTTGAATTCCTTCAAGAGGGAGGTTTCAAGACACTTATCCACCAATTTTTGACCACTGCTTTGACCCTTTTATGGGACTGGCATTTCAGTGTGCATTTTTTTTTATTAGATTTTTGTTGCCCTTGGCCAGTATCCTTCCTACATAAAAAATAAAAAAAAATGTGTGTGTGTGTGTGTGTGTGTGTGTGTGTGTAATCATGAGGTATGTATACATGTGGACAGGTACACATGAGTCTGGATGAGGTGATGGGTAAGTCTCAAACATGATGAGTCTGTCACTTTTTGTTGTCACACTTCAGGGAATAAAATTAGTCTGTGGATTTTTTCTTCTTTACTGATGATAGCAAGAAATGCTCCAGCCTCTACATAATCGTTGGAGAATTAGCGTTTTGTAATGTTAATGAGAGCCTACAGCTGATCAGCGCATGCAAATCGCTGAGGTGTGAGTGTCACTGCTGCAGCCACAGGGGGGAGCACTGAGCGTCGTGGTGAACGCAGCCTCCTGGTGGCGCCGTGGTGACGCCACACTCTGCTACCTCTCACTGACTCCCACACTCGTAGTCTATCGAGTTAAGAAGTCCCTCTTTTTTCTAGTTGATTCAAGAAGGCTGATTCCTTCTTTCATGCCATCAAAATTTATAAATGGGGCTGCAATACCAAGAAGCTTACTGTACATACTCCTGTTATGGATCATTCCTGTAGTGCTCAGGCTCTCTATTTCTTCGTTCACTCAAATAGATGTTTAATTTCATTATATATTTTATCTTAATCCTTCACTATCATCATCACAAACTACTAAATGCTTCATCTCGTAGTGGCACTTTTGGGTTCAACTTGTTAGTGAGCATATGTTTCCTTGACATGGTCGGCGAGGACCAGGAGCGCCTGAAAGGTCTCCTCGCCGGATGGGATGATATCGGAGCTGTTGGGACAGAAGAGATTGCCAGAGTTCCCCAGTTCCACTGTGTAAGAAAGCTTCACGTTGGCCACGCTCTTGACCCAGTCATGTGAGCCTCCCGCTAAGGCTCTCCCTGCACCAGAGAAAGAAAACCAAAGGCATTTTGTTGGAGGTCGGACAAGGGTTTCATAAAATCATTCCAAAGGAAGAGCGGTAAGGGAAGTAAACCTACGGAAGATGTTGTTGGTGGTGCCGATCGTGTAATTGGTGCCATAGACAGCCGTGAGGGCACTGACTGCTTTCCGGGCTATGTCGTCCTGCGGAGAAAGAAAAGAGAGAGTACAGAATTCCAACCGCCTGAGAGCATGGTGGAATGGATGATCAGTAACTGAAGAAGGGAAGTAAGAGCAGCGTAGGTACAGAATAATCAAACAGAAGAAAGTGTTGGGCTTAACGCGAGTGTAACAATACTGAGATGAAGAATGGGTTAAAGAAGAGCTCACCAGCTCCTTCCAGTCATCAGGGTAGACGTGGGTGTAGCCCCAGGGGTACATGAACTGCTGCCCGTATGAGTGGAATGAGAGGTACATCTTGAGCTTGCTGCGTAGCCTCAGAATCTGGTCCCGCACCACCCTGTTTTCCACCTCAGAGAAAGGTTCGGGTCCGGCGTAGGTAAATCGGCAGGAATTATTGCTGGCGCCACCCTCTGTGGAGCGTCAGAGAAAACAGAACCCTCTTTGGAAGAATAGTGATGAGCATGGAGTCGTAATTCAGCTCCTGTTGGTGGCCTGTTGCTGGCGTGTACCTGACATGCAATCCAGCAGGGCAAGATTTAGCGTGTAGTATTAAAACTAAAAGACAGGCACACAGCGATCACGAGTCATATACTGCTGTATTGTGCAGAAGCTTGGGCGTTGAGGATGAGTGAGGAGAGACAGGTGATGATGAAAGAGATGAGAATGCTGCGATAGTTGAAGGGAGTGTAGCTGAGAAAGAGGAAGAAGGAAAGAGTGCACCAGAATGGTAGCAGGCCTTATGCTATTCGTGGAAAAGGCAAGAGAGGCACGTCTGAGGTTGTATGGACATACAGCGAGGATGGAAGAGGGTAACCTTGTGAAGGTGACGTAGAGGAGCCAGGTGGAGAGGAGAATAACTAGGGGCAAACGAAGGCTTAGGTGGGGAAATGTAGTGAAGAGGAAGATGTAATTCAGAGGGCCATGAGACAACAGGGTCTGGCGGAAGAGAATGAACAAGACATCAGTTATTGGAGTTAATATATAAGAGCGGCTTACCACACCAGGGGAAGAAGGGATAAGGGGAAGAAGAAGAAGAAAAAAGGTGATGATGATGATGATGATGATGATGATGATGAAGATTAAGACTGAAAGAGTGGACGATTGTAATAAAGATCATATTTTAACTTGAAAACACCAGATCACTAAACACAAGTGAAACTTTTGTTATAGAAGAGAAAGAGTTCGAGGGCACTTCAGAGCAGCGCCTGGAGGTTCTCGTAAGCCCATGCTCCTAACACTTACAAGGAAACCGATCCTGTGGCACTTACCCATCCAGTGGTGACCCCAGTTTCTGTTTGCATCAACGCCAATGCAGACTGGGTTTTCTTCTAATTCTTCTGGTTCTTCTGACTCTTCTGGCACTTTTGGGCGGTAGTCTGAACGGGTCTTGCGCCAGAAGCGATTCTGTGGACGAGACGACAACGAAAATTGGATTTTTTTTCTTTTTTGTACTACGAGCTACGAACACGCGCACAAAACAAATCTTGTAACTCTGGTATGCTTTCCTTTTATTTTTTTTGAGGGTGGGAGGCGGCGGGGCAGGCTTCTGTTGGTAATAATACAGGATTTCGCAGACGATTGGAGCCTAAGACAGAAGTGCGCATCCAGACCAAGCTGTCTTAATTCCACCTGGTCAGTTAGAAAATGACTTTATTAATGGCATGAAACTTCAGAGTAAAGTGAATGTGACGCAAGAACATTTCTTTATATGTTTTTTTAATCATATTATATCTTATTATATTTATCTCTTTTATTTATTTTATTTTATTTATTTGCTTTTTTCTGCATGAGCAAATGTATCAGTCACATCAGTCATAACAATTATTATTAGCAATTATTAACAATTATATATATATATATATATATATATATATATATATATATATATATATATATATATATATATATATATATATATATATATATATATATATATATATATATATATATATATATATATATATATATATATATATATATATATATATATATATATATATATATATATATATATATATATATATATATATATATATATATATATATATATATATATATATATATATATATATATATATATATATATATATATATATATATATATATATATATATATATATATATATATATATATATATATATATATATATATATATATATATATATATATATATATATATATATATATATATATATATATATATATATATATATATATATATATATATATATATATATATATATATATATATATATATATATATATATATATATATATATATATATATATATATATATATATATATATATATATATATATATATATATATATATATATATATATATATATATATATATATATATATATATATATATATATATATATATATATATATATATATATATATATATTTAATTCCACATGCACTGTCCTCATGTGGTAGGTCTCATCTATATTCAACCTTTCCCCTTCCCATCTCCCTCTCAAGGGAAAACACCATTGGCCAGAATAACAACCTCTAGTATTGGTTTCTTCATTCCATTTACGAACACCTGATTGGCCATCCCTTCATCTCATATTCTGAATACAGATCCATTTCTTCCACGTAAACAGAGCCTGTACGTGTAGTTAGCTCAGTTCAGAGCACATCAGTTCAGAGATTGAGAGAGCACATCAGAGAGTTCAGAGAAGAGATCGGAGACAGACAGTTCAGAGAACAGAGATCAGTAAGTCTTCAGAGAGAGAATCAAGCATCGTCACGTCCGTCATAATCTGTCTCGATATCACGGGTGTACAACTGTATCCATCATCAAATCAAGAAGTACTTTACATATGTCTGCTTGTGTATCCTTTACTTGCACATTCAACCATAATTTAAACCACTACCCATGTTCTCCACGCTATCGCAAAATCAACGCAATATCAACGCAAAATCAACAAGACACCACCATCTATCCTGCCAGTGTCATCTCCAGCAACATCAAGTAAGTCAGGCAACCAGTGACAAACAATCTAGTACAAGTGGCAGTGAAGCCTCTTCATAACAGTGGGCAGCAAACTTCTATCGAAACAGTGGTGTGCAGTGGTGTTGTGTGATCAAGGAACACATGAACATCTCGACTCTCTCAAAAATCCATTACATGGTAAGACTCGCATATCACACCATCATCGCAGGCAAGTTGTGAGTCAGTATTCATCCATCACATAGATGACATCGTGGGTATATTGCTTTCGACGTCACAAGTCGTGGTCCAATCCTGCCTATCCCTTACCGTGTTCAAATCATGGGTCAGCTCACTTCACCGGCGCCTCGCTCTGCACAGTCACTTCTGTTCTTGCCCACGCCGCCACTCTGATCCAGTACACCCGCCAAAGTCACCGCAGCTCTCCCACTCACATCTGCTCCTCACGCGAGCACATACACACCCTCATGGGCTCTCTGCTGCTCCTGCCTCATTTCTCTGTGGCCCTACCTGTCAGCTGGTGCCATTCCTGCTCACCCTCTTCGCTTAACCTGGTTGCCGCCCTGCTTCTTCCTGAGGTGTGGGTGTCCCTTGGTTCCTTCCCAAGCCACCCTTACCACCACCCTCTCCTATCTGGGGACTCGTGGTCATGCCTCATAGTCATCTTCCTCGGCCACAGTGCACACGTAGTCACCGCGCCTGTCAGCTGTCACCTTCCCACCGCCGTCCTCACTGCCTGGGCCCGCCAAGGTCATCTCTACATGTCTGCTCCCAGCCGTGTTCTCCAGTCATCCATCGTCACCTTCATCACCGCCAAATTTAAGTTTTCCGTCTGATTCTGATTATTCTTGTCTTTTCCACTCTTTCTTCTTCTGATATTAAGTGGTGTCTCTATCTATCTATCTATCTATCTGTCTGTATGTCTGTCTGTCTATCAGTGTACATATTATTCCCTTCTGTTCTTCATTATTATTTATTGTTCTGTGTTATCATTTTGTATGCCATTCTGTGTATCATATTGTGTGCTCTTCTGTGTGTTTCATATTTCTGTGTATGCTATTCATTGATTCTCTGTGCGATTCACGTCTCACAGAATAAAAACACGCTCGCAGTCTGCACCAACATCTTCATCACTACCTGCCACAATGTCTACTGAAAGCACCACAACACCTCAGATCACCTTTACTTATAAATCCCATCAACTTAATAATTTTTCTAGAACTGGCACAGAAACCGTTCATCAGTTTATTCTGAGGATTGAGGAGGAATGTACCACACGTTCAGCCATATCTGATAAGGAGAAAATATCTATTTTGAAACCATGTATCTGTCACGAGCCCTAGAGTCTCGCTAAAATCGGATAAATTCGTATCTCTCTCTACTTTTGATGACTACCGCTCACCTCATAAATAATTTCCAGAGTCATTCAAAACTTGGAGCAACCCATTTTCTCCTTAAACTTTCAAAATTTATCACACAGCACGTCCTCCCACACACTAATTCTTACAAGAAAGAAAACATTACTTCCTCTTTGAGCTCGGAACTGATCGCTTAACTCCAAGATTCAAATTGGTTCACTGGTGACTCACTGTCAAAGGAGGAATTAAAAAGACTGATAGCTTATTTCTTGTTCACCACCTTCCTTGATGCTCCCAACTTCCAGGTTGCAAGCAACAAAACATAGTACATATATGATATCTGCATAGTAATATCTGATAAGCATCTTCCCAGCTCTGAGCCTGTTCAGATACTTGACATTCCCTCACTTGACTCTTCCATCCCAACTCATCACCCACCTTCTCGTCCTTCTTCACCTTCTTGTGGACGTTTTTACGCTAGACGTGCATCCTCATAGCCTGGATACCAGTACACTCGATCGAAATCGAGATCCAGAAATGTCACCTACACCTGCTGCAAGCTGCCTGATCATGTTATCATATAGTGTAAGGTTGTTTTTGATAGCTCAGGGAGACACTCATTCAATCCTGATGCATTCTGTTCCTTCCACAAAAAGGTAGGTGATTTCTTGCACGACTGCAGGTATTATCTTGCACAGTCTCAGGTTGCTCAACAAACATCATCGGGAAACTTTTCATGCCCTCTGGCCAATCCATCATAACATCATCATTACTCCTCAACTCATTAACTTATTATATACCTAAAAAAACGTATGCTTCAACCATCATCCTAACTCAGCACTTCCTTATTTTAACATTAGAGATGCTGGATTATTCAATGGCATTGTCACAGATGTTACATGTCACTCTGCATCATACATACTTCATACATCATCATATCTTATCAAGATGGATTTATTTAGGGAATCTCTTCCTTTTCTCAGAATCACATCACCGCATTACCTTCTGACATTAATCCCAATGGGAAATCACTGGGAAAATTGTCTTACCTTGCAGGAAAGTACTCTTATCACTATCTTTATCACCCCAGGAACCAGACATTTGTGATTATTTTTACATTGTATCAAATGTATCTTTTAATGCTGATCTTTTCATGGGCTTTAACGCCATGTGGCAGTATGACATCAGTTTATTCCATGTTATCATTGAAATCGCTCAAGGGGATACTTATATTCTTACTGGTCTTCCCGACGATACTTCTTCTCTTGCTAATGTGGTAAGGTCAGTCGCAACTCTTCCTTCTCCTAGCGACAAGACATTATCCGCACGGGATTCTCGTGTTAAATCACCTAGTTTGCCTGTCTCACAGCCTCATTCTCAAGTATCTTCCCAGTCTGACCACGGTGTAACTACTTGTAACCACATTTTGTTAAGAAATCCTGTAAAACTATCTGAATGTGCTTTATATGTTGTAAATTCTGCTGTATCAGACACTGGTATCCTCTTCTATGCACAACAGTCTCCATGTAATGGTGTTGAATTAGAATCTGTTTTTACCACAATCGATAACAATAGATTCTGCAAGATTGGGCTGAAAAATGTCACGCCTACACATGTCAAGCTCAAAACAGGTGTGCTACTCAGAGAAGCCCTGCCTTACTCTGAGAAAGCTGTAACGTTGGAAAATATCGCTTTCTCTATCAATAATATACCTGCATCTGACAGCCATAACATGTCTCCTCTCCTGCCTGTCACGAAAGATCACATATCCTAAATTCTTTCAGGAATGTTATTTCACTCCCTGACGAACCTCAGGGCCACACAGACGTCATTACACACGTTATCCATCTTATGCCTGGGTCCAAACCATCTTACATCCCCAGCTACAAGGTGCCACACGGACGTAGAGTTCTGCTTGATGAAGTTATGCAAGGTGTATTGCATCAGGATGTTGTTGAACCTACTTGTTCTACTCACAACGCCTCTTTGTTAATAGTTCCTAAGAAACAAGGCGATTACCGTGTCGTTATCGACTTCAGGAAATTAAATGCATTTACTATTCCTGATCGTTATCCAATGCCGACGTTAGGTGATCTTCAGACTCTGGGTGATTCAAAGTCTCGCTGTGATCTGGGCGTTACGTCATTTTCGTGAACTCATATTAGGCTATAAAATTCATGTTCACATTGATCATTGTGCTGTCACAAAGACCTTCAAAAACAATAACTTCACATGTAAGTTTTCTTGCCGGCAACTCACGATTTAGGAATTTAATCCTACATTTTCATATATTTCCGGTAAGGCAAACTCAGTGGCTGATTCACTCCCACGCAATGTTGCCGATATTTCAGCCATCACAGATAAATCTGCCATGCCGACCATAGATGAGACCGAGAAACATTAACAGTCAGACGCGTTCTGTTCTAGTGTTGCATATCACCTCGAATCTGGTGACGAGACAAATCTTCCTAAGTTACAAGTGAGTGCTGATGCGTTTTTCATGCAAGACGGTCTCTTGTAGAAGTCGAGTGACGTCTCTACTGACAATTCTAGTGAGCGTTTATCTCAGCTTGTGATACCTCGACTCACCCGACGCATCCAGGTCCAGGACATCCAGGTCGAGACAGATGCCTCGAACAAGCAAAACGATCATACTTCTGGCCGACTATGAGGAAAGATATCTTTCAGCATTGTGCGCTCTGCTCTCAATGTGCTTCACACCGTCCATCACTCGCTCACGACAATCCCTCACTTCCTTACCCCATCGCTTCAGCTTCTTGGGATTCAGTTTCTGTTGATTTGCTCAAACTTCCACTTACAGAGAACGGTTACCAGTATCTTCTAGTTTTGATAGTTTCACCCATTTCACCATTCTCGTTGCTCTGAAGGACAAAACTGGAAATTCTGTTTGTAGCTCGATCGTTGACATTATTTGTCCTTATGACTCTCCTCGTGTTCTCTTATCTGACAATGTCGCTGAATTCAGTAATGCTATCTTACAGGAAATTTGTAAAGAATTTCATATCAAGAAATGCCCAGTTCAAACGGCAAAGTAGAGCGTTGTAATAAACGTATCCTTGACGTTCTGCGATACATAACAGAAGCAGAGCACTCATGGGACGAATGGCTTCCTCAACTAGCCTGCTCTCTCAGCTCAGCGATTCACTCTACTATCAACAAGTCTTCCCCTTTCATGCTGTTCGGTAAAGACGAGCTTCTTCCATATGAATTTCTTCACAGCACCCCGCGTCCTGTCTACAACATGGATGACTACGTCAAATGTCATCTGTGTGATTTTCAGTACACTCATAAGGTCTTTCATGATCACCTCACTGTATCGCAAACTGTGGAAACAACATCGTAGAGTAAAAGATTCTTCCATCAAAGTCGGAGATATCGTTTTCACCAGAGATCACGATCGCAACTCTATTCATTGGGCCACAATCTTGTGATCGAATCTCTCCATGGCCACAAAGTAAAAATTTTAGATCTCAAAACCTTAGCAAATAAAATTGTCCATGTCGATCACTTGAAGCGTGTGAACAAAGGGTTTGATGATGAGTGTGCACATCAGGTAACACTTCGATTTGATTCAACTGATCCTCAAAGCTCATCAAGTCTAACTCCACACACACCTTCTTACACATTGAAACTTTGTTATCACTCCAAGGTTCAATAATTTATTTCAATATCCTGTAAATATGTGTATATTTTTCTTACTTATATGTGTTGTATTATGTATTGTATTATGTCATCATGTCTGTATACTATTATTAAGGTTATCTCTTCCATACTCTCTCTCTCATGTCATTATAATCTATCAATTAATTATCTATCTATCGCTCTCATTATTATGTTCAAATGTAAGGACGGATTTTTCATGGAGGAAGGCACTTTATCAGTCGTATCAGTCATAACGATTATATATATTCATCACTCATATATTTCATTCCACGTGCACTGTCCTCACGTGGCCAGTCTCATCTATTTTTAACCTTGCTCCTTCCTATCTCCCTCTCAAGAGAATACCACAACTTCCCTACATTCCTGTCAGTCCTTAGGGAAAACACCTACATTGCCTTCCTGTCTTCCTCCCAGGTCATTGGCAAGAATAACGACCTCTGGCATTGCTTCCTTCACTCCATTTACAGACACCTGATTGGCCATCCCTTCATCTCTGATTCTGAATCCTGATCCATTTCTCCTGCATAAATAGAGACTGTATGCATAGCTAGTTCAATTCAGACCACATAAGTTCAGAGAAAGAGAGCACATCAGAGAGTTCAGAGAAGAGATCGGAGACGGATAGTCCAGAGAGCAGAGATCAGTTCAGAGTTAGTTTTCAGAGAGAGAGAATCAAACATCGTCGTGTCCGTTGTAATCTGTGTCTCTATATCACGTGTACATTTCTGTCCATCATTAAATTAAGAAGTACTTCACATCTATCTGATCGTGTATCCTTTACTCGCACAGTGAACCATAATCTAAACCACTACCCACGTACTCCACGGTACCACTTATTCATTGGAAAATCAACTAGCCACCACCATCTATCTTGCCACCGTCATCTCCAGCAACATCCAGTAAGTCAAGCAACCAGTGACGAACAATCTAGTATAAGTGGCAGTGCAGCCTCTTCAGAACAGTGGGCAGGAAACTTTTATCGATTCGCAAATATTACATGTGAGCAGCTTTCTTGAGCTTCATGTGCATACAATGCAACCTTAAGTAATAGTTGAGACATTGAAAAAAAAGGAGAACGTTCTTCTCTGCCATTTTTGGCTTGTGAAATATTTAATTTTCTCCCAAATTAATGAATGTATCTCACTGAAATTTGTGAATTTCACGTTTAAGATACAAACACATGCACACCAAATTCCCTACCAATTCCCCCCCCACACACAAAATGTCGCTCTCTAAGTATCTCATGCTGCCTTTCCGTCTCTGGAAATCCTCCTTATAAACTTTGACCTCCGATATCCACTATGTGCATACAAAATTTTATGTTATTTATTTATTTTTTTTTCTGAATCTGACAAACTTCGAGCTCACTTCTACCTCTCTAAGGATCATTGCATACATAGAAGTCCTTTTACTATACTGCTCTACTCCTTCATTTTAGACCAATTTGAGATTTATTCTAGCACTTCAACACTTTGTGAATGTAAGTTCTTACGCTACACGACGTAACTCCTACCTTTTAAATCAACTTCTGACATTTCTAAGCATCACATTAACTTCGTCTTTTTTCTTGTGGCTTCCATGAATGAGCATTCATTCATTTGGATCTGATCCCGCTTTGAACCACCTCAGGCTTTCTCTGCAATTTGCACCAACTAACACTAAAAACATTGTGCAAAATCTTAACAAACAAAAAATATAGGTGCAAAGATTCTCCATTTTATAATAAGTAAAATATCCAGAGGTGGGAAGTCGCCGTGGTACAGTGGAACCATGTGGGCTTTGGGGACCAAAAGATCCTCATGCGCACGGGTTCGAATTCTGGCCACGGTTTGAAGGTATGAATAACGGTTCTCAAATACGAAACCAAAGTCTTTCATTAGGAGGCACCGTCTTAGCTCCGATAGACTAAGAAAACCGAACGTAAAACCGGAAAAAAAAAAAATATTTAGAGGTGGCTGTAAAAAAGAAGAAGAAAAAAAAAAAAATCTTAAAGTGGTTTTGTGAGTAAGGAACGATGCACCAGATAGCAGTGGGAGGGTTAAATGTGGGTCATTACCGGCACCCTGCAGTACACTGACACTATTGATATATTGACACATTGCAGTACACTCGCCTTTTGACACACCGAATCAATTAATTTATACCGTTGAGCCAATGATGAAAAAAAAAAAAAAAGTAGTGCTTTAAACCGTGACAGAACACCCAAGGCCTTCGAAGGTCAAGGAATGAGGAATTGCTCGGTTTAGAGCTGATTTATGCTACAATGTCACGCCACATCACGTCACGTCACGTCAGAATCTCTTCCCGGTAAACAAGTGGGCGTATTAACGGTACACCGTCGCGACACATCACATCACATCACATCACGTCAGAATCTTTTCCTGGTAAACAGGTCACCGTCACGCCATACATCTGGAACATTTCGACGTGACGTGATGGTGTTGTGATGTGATTGCCTCTCAAAAAGTAATGTTCTTAGACAAGATCTGTCTTTGTTTTTTTGTTTTTTGTTTTTTTGACATATTGTTTAATTTGAATCTTGGCATTGGGAGGGGACTGACAAATTTAGCCTCATCATCTTCCAACTCTTTATAGAGGCCAGTATTCACCTTTGTAGAGGTCCAGTATTCACCTTTGTAGAGGTCCAGTATTCACCTTTGTAGAGGTCCAGTATTCACCTTTGTAGAGAGTCCAGTATTCACCTTTGTAGAGGTCCAGTATTCACCTTTGTAGAGAGTCCAGTATTCACCTTTGTAGAGAGTCCAGTATTCACCTTTGTAGAGAGTCCAGTATTCACCTTTGTAGAGAGTCCAGTATTCACCTTTGTAGAGAGTCCAGTATTCACCTTTGTAGAGAGTCCAATATTCACCTTTGTAGAGAGTCCAGTATTCACCTTTGTAGAGAGTCCAGTATTCACCTTTGTAGAGAGTTCTGTATTCACCTTTGCGGAAAGTCTAGTATTCATCTTCGTAGAGAGTCTAGTATTCATCTTTGGAGAGAGTTTAGGATTTACCTTTGTAGAGAGTCCAGTATTCACCTTTTGTAGAGAATCTAGTATTCACCTTTGTAGAGAGTCCAGTATTCACCTTTGTAGAGAATCCAGTATTCACAGCTCTCTAGCTAAAACTGCTTCTATGAAGTTAAGTGTTCTGAGACGTCTCCGCTAGTTTTTTTTCTCACCTGCTCAGCTGCTAACTTTGTACAGGGGCCTTATCCGTCCATGTATTGAGTATGCTTCACATGTCTAGGGCGGTTCCACTCATGCCGCTCTCCTAGACAGGTTGGAATGAAAAGATTTTCGTCTCATCAAGTCCTCTCCTCTAACTGATTGTCTTCAGCCTCTTTCTCATCTCCACAATGTTGCATCTCTTGCTGTCTTCTACCGCTATTTTCATGCTAACTGCTCTTCTGATCTTGCTAACTGCATGCCTCTCCTCCTCCCGCGGCCTCGCTGCACAAGACTTTCTCTAACCCCTATTCTGTCCACCTCTCTAGTGCAAGAGTTAAGCAGTATTCTCAGTCATTTATCCCATTCTCTGGTAAGCTCTGAACTCCCTACCTGCTTCTGTATTTCCTTCTTCCTATGACTTGAATTCCTTCAAGAGGGAGATTTCAAGACACTTATCCATCAATTTTTAATTACCGCTTCGGACCCTATTTTGGGACCAGCATCTCATTTTTTTTTTTTTTTGCTTTCCTACATATAAAAAAAAAAAAATGAGTCCAGTATCTAACTTAGTAGAGAGTCCAGTATTCATGTTTGTAGAGTCCAGTGTTCACCTTTGCAGAGAGTCCAGTATTCATCTTTGTAGAGAGTCGAAAGTTCACCTTCCAGTCCTTTGTAGAGAATCCAGTATTTATCCTTGTAAAGCATTCACAATTAATCCTTGAAGCGTGTCTTGTAGAAAGTCCAGGATTCATATATGTAGATAATCCAATATTCATCGTCCGTTTCTTTGTAGAAAGTCCAATATTCGTCTACGTAAAGAGTCCAACATTCCCCTTCTGTTTTTTTTTTTTTTGTAGAGTCCAGTATTCATCTTGTAAAGAGTTCAATATTCATCTATATTGTAGAGAAAACAGTATTCATCTTTAATTTGTCTCCTCATGGTTTTATGTATTAGCATCATTTTCTTTTTAGGACTGACTTGCTTCTCTTCTGACCATTCCAATTATTATTATCAATTTCTTGAATCTAAGTCTACGAAGCACGGTGTTTACTTGAACGACAAGCGGGAGCTGGACGAGTCTGTTTACAGGATGGTTACGTGATGTGAAGCGATGAATGGTGTAAATACATGGCGCGGTTGACGTGACGGGAAACTAACGTAACTTCATGAGACGTGATGAATGGTGTGAATACATAACGCAGTTGACAGGGCGGTGACGTGGTGTGATGTGATGTGACGGTTTAGTTGACGTGATGCAACAAGGGGAGAGGATGTAGAGGCCTAATCCAACCCAAGCATGACTGGCGGGGCGGCGGACAACACTCACGTTAGGGTTTATGAAGGTGAAGTCGTAACCGTCAGGGTTGATGACTGGCATGAAGTAGAAGTTCACTTGGGACAGCAAGTCGTCGTACTCAGTGCTGTTAGTGACAAGTTTGTTGATCATGTAGGTGACGGTGGCGGGAGCGATCCACTCACGCCCGTGGCTGCCTGTTAAAAAAAAGAGTGAGCGGGGAATGAAGGCGAACTTCAAGCTACAAGAATAAAAAAAACATAACCCTTGCGATCTTTTATCCCCACTTTCAAGCTAAATGCTCTTCTGGTCTTGCTAATTGCATGCCTTTCCCCCCTCCCGCGGTCTCGCTGCACGAGACTTTCTGATTCCTCCTACCAATTTTCTGTCCACCTCTCTAATGCAACCAGTATTCTCAGTCTTTCATTCCTCAGGCAAACTTTGAAACTCCTTGCTTCAAGACACATCATTCAATTTTGGAAAATCCATTCGCCCTTTATCTTGAGGGACTGGCACCTCACTGGACCCTTTTTATTTTTTTGTCCTAGGTCAGAGTCCTTCTCACATAAAAAAAAAAAAAAATCTATTGTAGTTGCTTACCTCCATCAATGAAAATGCCCGGGTTGTCTGCGCCGCCCTTGCCCACCATGAACAGCTTCATGGGGCGGCCCTCATAAGACTTGCCTACCTCCTCCAAAGTGCATAGGTTAGGGTAGTCTTTGGACAACGAGGTCAGCCACTTGGTGATCTGAAGGAAGGGATGGGTAGTGGATGAAGGGTGAGGGAAGGGACGGACAGGGGGATGGAGGCTGTGGAAAGGGACAGGCAGATGAAGACTGAGAGAAGGGATGGACAAGGGGTTGAAGGCTGAGGAAAGAGACAGGCAGAGGATGTAGGCTGAGAGAAAGACGAACAGGGGGATGAAGGCTGAGGAAGGAGACAGGCAGAGGATGAAGGCTGAGAGAAGGACGGACAGGGGGATGAAGGCTGAAGAAAGAGATAGGCTGAGATATCTGGATGAAGGCTGAGGAAAGAGACAGGCAGAGGATGAAGTCTGAGAGAATGGACGGACAAGGGGATGAAGGAGAATTGCATACCCATTGCACTGTGATATTCAACAATTCATGATACTAAAAATTCACTGAATACATGTGTAAAATCTCTTCTCTCAACATAAAAAAAAAAAAAGAGGGATTAAAGCAATATATTTTCCACTGTCTAGCCAGTGTAATGTTTTCTGTGAAGGAGTTAAGTACTAATGTGACAATTAGTGGAGGTCATCGGATTGCCAGTGTAATGCACACATCCTGAGCAAGCGAGTCATTTCTTCTTTGGTCATTTGGGAAGATGACTTACAGCTATGCTCCTCAAGGCTGTCTACACTGAGTTAGAACATAACATAAGGGAAGTTGCAAGAAGCCTTTAGGTATAATACACTTAGCAATCTTACGAAACATACCTGCCTGTTTTCGCCTATCATCCTCATTCATAAATTTAATTCATGTTCTTTTAAAGCTCCCTAATAATTCAGTATTAACAACCTGATTAATTAGTTTATTCGTTCATCTATCACCTTATTTGAGAGCCAATTCCTTCGTGTTGCGATCTACACTTGATTTATTCTCCAATAAAAAAAAAACACTAAAAAGAGCGTTTATATCGCCTTGCGTGAAAGGAAGATGAGAACCCACTGTAGCCACACGTTCGTGCAACTTCAGGTCTTTATTCAGAAAGGCTTTGCTCTCTCACCAAGGCTATTTTCTAGAGGACACAGATTAATCGGGTTCTCAAGAGTGTTTTCCTTTTTAATAATTTAAAAGTTTTGTTACTTTTTTTTTCTAGAGGACACATATTAATCGGGTTCTCAAGAGTGTTTCCCTTTTTAATAATTTAAAAGTTTTGTTAATTTTTTTTTCCCTAGAACCGTCAAGTATCCTTAAAAATCCGCGTAGCTTCAATTGCAGCCTTTTGAAACTAGCTTGAGTGCAGCGTAGAAGCGTTTCAGACCATAGTTTAATGTCTCAACCTCACACCTAGCGGCCAGAAGCTTCGGGGGAATCAAGAGCAACAGCACTTCCAGCCATCTCCCGTTCCTCTTGTACCCACTGCCTTGGGTAACTGATGGGAAGTAGAGTATTCTGAAATACTTCTGCGCTGCGCCTCCATTACATTGAAGGAACTTGTTGAAGCTACACGGATTTTTACGGGTGTCTTTAATGATTTCAGCGATAGTTTATCGACATTTCTCTACATTATAGTAGGAAAAATACTTGAGAATACGGCTAATCATATCTGCAACCCTTGAAAATAATCGTGGTGAGAAAGTAAAGCGTTTCAGAATATGGACCTAAGAATGAAGCTTCAAGGTTGTTCAGGGAGCAACGCAAGTCTGGCTAGTGAGGCGAAGCAGACCACAAAAGGTGTTGGGCGAATTTTAGCAATCTCACCTCTAGAATTTTTAAAGTTCAGTGCACACAATTCCCTTTACTGCACAACTCAACTCCCTCCTTTTAAATTAACTTCTGATGCTTCTGGGCATCACATACGCTTCGTCTTTTTTTTGACCCCACTGTAAAACCAACCTTTCACTTCGATCACCACACATATCAACATCCAGGAAGTGATTCGTGGTGCGATTGCCATCACAGGAGACAAAAAAAGAAGTGTCAGGGGAAGTAGGGATGAATAATCACCGCCAACGAAAGTGACGTGCTGTTGTTTTTGTTGTTTTTCATGTCACACATATCAGGGTCTTTTGCTTTATTCCTCCTGTTGAAAGGAATGGTGAAACAATCAGCGGACGCCTTATTAAAAGCGTTTTATTTTTATTAATTAATTATTTTTTTTTACAAAACATATCTTCATCCAGGGATAGTTTGTTTCATTGGGATAGGATCATCATTATTTTTACGGCATGTTTTCAGCCAGCACTGCACACAGTGCAATCCTATCTTCCTAAAAATCTCCTTAGGCCCAAAATCCCCTTTATCTAGGAAATCAGAAAGGGGGAGGGCCTGCACGCAGGAAAGTCCCCGCACACTCTGCGCATGTGCGAGCAGTCTCGCCACGTGATTGGCCGCCACCTTCTCATCAATTAACCTAACCCTAACCAAATTAATCTAACCTTACTTAACCTTAACCTTAACCTAACTACCTTGTACCAAATTACTGGATATGGTTTCTTATTTACTATAACACATTATTTCGGTTAGAGAGGTGGACAGAATAGGGGTGAGAGAAAGCAGAAAGTCTTGTGCAGCGAGGCCGCGGGAGGAGGGGAGGCATGCAGTTAGCAAGATCAGAAGAGCAGTTAGCATGAAAATAGCGGTAGAAGACAGCTAGATATCCAACATTGCGGCGGTGAAAGAGAGGCTGAAGACAGTCAGTTAGAGGAGAGGAGTTGATGAGACAAAAAGCTTTTGATTCCACCCTGTCCAGAAGAGCAGTATGAGTGGAACCCCCCCAGACATGTGAAGCATACTCCATACATGGACGGATAAGGCCCCTGTATAGAGTTAGCAGCTGGGGTGTGAGAAAAACTGGCGGAGACGTCTCAGAACACCTAACTTCATAGAAGCTGTTTTAGCTAGAGATGAGATGTGAAGTTTCCAGTTCAGATTATAAGTAAAGGACAGACCGAGGATGTTCAGTGTAGAAGAGGGAGGCAGTTGAGTGTCATTGAAGAAGAGGGGATAGTTGTCTGGAAGGTTGTGTCGAGTTGATAGATGGAGGAATTGAATTTTTGAGGCATTGAACAATACCAAGTTTGCTCTGCCCCAATCAGAAATTTTAGAAAGATCAGAAGTCAATCGTTCTGTGGCTTCCCTGCGTGATATGTTTAAGGTTGGGTTTTGGTTAGTCAGGTTAGGTTTGGTTAATTAGGTTAGGTTTGGTTAAGTAAGGTAAGGTTAGGTTACTTAGGTTAGGTTAGGTTACGTTAAGTTACTTGATGAAAAGGTGGCGGCCAATCATGAGGCAAGACTGCTCGCACATGCGCAGAATGTGCGGGGACTTTCCTGCGTGCAGGCCCTCCCCAGAAAAGGTTATATTGGTTGGAGATATTTGAAGCTTTAAGTGCCATCAACATTTAAATTATAACATTGATGTGAAATCCGCGAAAAAAATCTCGCACAATTTCCGGGTTCAGGAGTCAACTGAGTGATGACGTGACAGTTTACAGATGATTAGACTGTTAATCGATGTTGCCACATTTTCATATTAATAATTTTATTTCAGCTGAGCTGGACATCTTCCACAACTATGAAACAATGATTTTGTTTATCATGCGCGCCATTTTCATTGGCAGTGGGGTGTATTGAAATAAAGGATTCAAGATTGAAAAATTTAGATTTAGGAAGGAGACAGGAAGAAATTGGTTCTCAAATAGAGTGGTAGATGAATGAAACGGACTCAGTATTCATGTTGTTAGTGCTAAGATATTAGGGAGCTTTAAGAGAAGATTAGACGGGTCTATGGATGGGGATGATAGGTGGAAATAGGTAGGTATATTTCATACAGGGACTGCCACGTGTAAGCCTGGTCGCTTCTTGCAGCTTCCCTTATTTCTTATGTTATGTTCTTATGTATTCACTGCCCGGATCAGAATTCAGACTAACTTCCTCTTATCTATTAACAAATCATGCTGACAGATACGATATATATATATATATATATATATATATATATATATATATATATATATATATATATATATATATATATATATATATATATATATATATATATATATATATATATGTGTGTGTGTGTGTGTGTGTGTGTGTGTGTGTGTGTGTGTGTGTGTGTGTGTTTCGTTCCCAATAGGGATAATAGGCCATTAACGTTAATGGGCTATTATTCCAATTGAGCTCTATGTATGTGTGTGTGTGTGTGTGTGTGTGTGTGTGTGTGTGTATATATATATATATATATATATATATATATATATATATATATATATATATATATATATATATAGAGAGAGAGAGAGAGAGAGAGAGAGAGAGAGAGAGAGAGAGAGAGAGAGAGAGAGAGAGAGAGAGAGAGAGAGAGAGAGAGAGAGAGAGAGAGAATAGGAACATAAGAAATAAGGGTAGATGCAAGAAGCCACCAGGCTTACACGTGGCAGTCCTTGTATGAAATATAGCTACCTATTTCCACCTATCATCCCCATCCATTAATCTGTCTAATCTTCTCTTAAAGCTCCCTAATGTCTATCACTAACAACTTGATTACCTAGTCCGTTCCATTCGTCTCCCACTATTTGAGAAACAATTTCTTCCTATCTCCTTCTTAAAACTTAATTTTTCAATGTTAAGAGAGAGAGAGAGAGAGAGAGAGAGAGAGAGAGAGAGAGAGAGAGAGAGAGAGAGAGAGAGAGAATGAACCTAGAGCCAGAGTGACGTAAGCGCCGAAAATTGAAAACGGAGAAAAACGCTGTCAAAGTTTTGTGAATTTTAAAATGCGATATCTCTTCAAGGGAATGAGACAGCAAGTAATGACTGATATTAAATTCAGTAATTTGTGCCATTTACAACTATTTAGTTGAATTACATTATGAAGTTACAATCAAATTACGTTATTGAAAATGAACAGGTGATTGAGTTTTCTTCGATACGATTTTGTTAAGTATATCACACAACTACATTAAGGTTGTATCTTAAGATTGCATTTCCTTTATTCTATCAAATTGTTTTATTTTCTATATACTAATAGGGGAACGTCAACCATTAAAAGTCTTTTATTTAATGAAATGATCGATTTTATGAAGCGAAAAACGTAAGGGACATGCAAGTACTTCCTAAGATGAATACGAACGAAGAAAATTATACAAGTAAAAAAAAATATAAATAAATAAATAAATAAACTTGAAAAAACTAAAACAAAGGAACTAATAAACATGATGAAAATATACCGGTATAAAGGATAATAGAATATAAAGAAATAATAAAATCATCCGATGTCTCCACTGCTCATGTAGGCTCCCCCAATGCTTCTTCGTCTTTTAGCCAAGTTTTCTTTCGTTTTTCTTTCTCTGGAAGGTTCTGGCTCATCAGGGAGGGTAGGTACTCTGTTGTCCCTCATAATAATGAAAGGGTTTCGTGTTGTTTAAAAGCAAAATCAAGACAAAAGCCTGTCATTTAATGATAGTAAGCAGGCTGGAGGGAGGGACAGTGTGAACTGTGTGGGTGTGTCACAACACAAAGGGGCAGTCAAAGCCTTCCCTCAAAAAACAATTCTCTTTCTTCATGCAAAACTACACGCACCTAATTACACACACACAACCTTCACTCAGAATTCTGGGGATGGGACCAAAAATATCCCCAGATCGGAATGCTCTTCTGGTATCGACTCTAAGTATCTTGACACACTCCTTAACTTTTTCTTCGTTAACTTCTGCAACATTTGTGGCCTTAGATCTAATTTTCAATCTGTAGAACACCACCTCTCCTCTACTAAACCTTATCTTCATTTCCTCACTGAAACACAGGCCTCTTTTCTCTTCCCTCCTACTTTCTCTATCCTCATTTTCAGTCCAAAGCTGGATGTTGCGTCTATGTGCGCAGTGATTTAATTTTCTCCAGTGCCTACGCTCAGAGTCACTCTTAAACTGAATTTATCTGTGTTGTATCTCTTACCTAACTCCTCTGACAATTCCTTCACTACTTAAATTCCAAAGTGAAGCATATTCTGACTCACTTCCCTTTTGCCGAGATCTCCATTCTTCATTGTTCACCACGAGCTTTCGCTTTCCTCTCTTTTTCACTGACTATCCTGATGAACTAGTCTTTAACTTTGCTATCCTCCATGACCTAGATCAACTAGTGTAACACTCGTATTCCGGACTGTTTTGGAGATACGCTCAACATCATTGATCTTTTCCTAACTTCTAATCCTTCCTTTTATGCTAACACCCTATCTTCTCCTTTGGGCTCCTCCGATCACAACCTCATTTCTGTATCTTATCGCTATCGCTCCAATCCCTCCTCAGGATCCCCGAAAGCGGAGGTGCCTTTGGCGTTTTGTCTCTGCTAGTTGGGGAGACCTGAGGAATTATTATTCTGATTTTCCTTAGAATGACTTCTGTTTCCGTGTCAGAAACCCGTTCATAGCTTAACAGAGGTGATAGTGTCTGACATGGAAGCGTACCTTCCTCACTCTTTCTCTCGGCCTAAACCTTCCAAACAATGATTTAACATAACCTGTTCTCGTGCTATACATGACAGAGGTGTGGCCAACAAAAGGTAAGTAACCCTTCCATCAACAGAATCTCATGCTCTTTATATTTCTGCCCAGAACCATGACAAGTCTGTTTTCCAACTAACCAAAACTCCTTCATTGATAAAAAGTAGCACATGCCCAAAAACATTTCTAGTAACATTGCTTCTTCATCTTTCCCTCATTTCAACTTGATGGCACGACTGCCATCTCATCTATTTCTATAGCTGAACTCTTCTCTCAAACCTCCATCATGGATGATTCATGGCTTGTTCCCCCTCTCCTCCACTCTCTGACTACTTCATGCTGCCCATTTAGATCCTTCGCAGTGATGTCT
Source organism: Scylla paramamosain (assembly GCF_035594125.1). Lineage (NCBI taxonomy): Eukaryota > Metazoa > Arthropoda > Malacostraca > Decapoda > Portunidae > Scylla > Scylla paramamosain. Next base: position 3,218,059 of record NC_087191.1, read on the forward strand.
TCCATGCCCTCTTTGGCCTTAACCCTCTGAAAGTTTATGGCTCTGTTGGGTTCCCTCCTATTATTCTCCAAAACTGTACCTACGTGCTTGCACCTTGCCAAGTCAAACTCTTCCACCTCTGTCATCATCTACTCTTCCTTCCCAGCGGAAGTTTACCTACATTCAGCCTGTTCCTAAAAAGGCTGACCATTCTAGTCCCTCAAAATTTAATTTCCTGCCTCTCTAAAGCTTTTGAACAGGAACTTCCTTAAACATCTATCGCTACGCTGCCTTCTGTCTGATTGCCAATATGGGTTTCATCAAGGCACTCTACTGGTGATCTTCAGGCTTTCCTTAATGTGTCTTGATCATCCTCTTGTAGGGATTCTTATGAAACTTTAGTTGGTGGTTAGACATACCAAAAGCTTTTGATAGAGTCTGGCACAAATCTTTGATTTCCAAACTACCCTCCTATAGCTGCTTTCCTTCTCTCTGGAACCTCGATTCAAATTTCCTTTCTGACCGTTCTATTGCTGCTGTAGTAGACGGTCACTGTTCTCCTAAATTCATTAACAGTAGTATGGATAAAGCCAATGCACAGAGTTAAAAGCTTGGGTGGGGAAGAAGGTGAGAAAAACTTGGGGTAGGGAGGACTCAGAACGCTTAACTTCACAGAAGCTGTTTTAGCTAGACATAAGATGTGAAATTTCTAGTTTAGATTATAAGTAAAGAACAGAGCGAGGATGTTCAGTGTAGGAGAAGGGTGCAGTTGAGTGGCATTGAAGAAAAGGGGATAGTTATCTGGAGGGTTGTGCCGAGTTGATAAATGGAGGAATTGAGTTTTTAAATCATTGAACATAACCAAGTTTGCTTTGCTCCTATCGGAAATTTTAGAGAGATCAGAAATCAAGCGTTCTGTGGCTTCCCTGCGTGAGCTGTTTACTTACTGAAGGGTCGGATGTTTACGAAAAGACGTGGGAAAATGCAGGGTGGTATCATCAGCATACGAGAAGATGGGACAAGAAATGTGGCTTAGAAGATCATTAATGAATAATAGGAAGAGAGTGGGTGACAGAACAGATCCCTAAGGAACACCACTGTTAATATCTGGCACAAAGCTTTAATTTCCAAACTACCCTCTTATGGCTTCTATCCTTCTCTCTGTAACTTCATCTCAAGTTTCCTTTCTTACCGTTCTATTGCTGCTGTAGTAGACGGTTACTGTTCTCCTAAATCTATTAACAGTGGTGTTACTCAGTGTTCAGTTTTGTCACCCACTATCTTCCTATTATTCATCAATGATCTTCTAAACCAAACTTCTTGTCCTTTCCACATCTACGCTGATGATACCAAGCCGCAATTTTCCACGTCTTTTCGTAGACGTCCAACCCTCCAGGAAGTAAACAGTTCACGCAGGGAAGCCACAGAACCCCTAACTTTTGATCTCTCTAAAATTTCTGTTTGGGGCAGAGCAAACTTAGTATTGTTCAATGCCTGAAAAACTCAATTCCTCCATCTATCAACTCGACACAACCTTCCAGATAACTATCCTGTCTTCTTCAGTGACCCTCAACTGTCCCCTTCTTCTACACTGAACATCCTCGGGCTGTCCTTATAATCTAAACTGGAAACTTCACATCTTATCTCTAGCTAAAACAACTTCGATGAAGTTAGGCGTTCTGAGTCGTCTCCGCCAGTCCCTCCCCCAACCTCCCCTTCCCAGGCAGCTTACTCGGAACAGGGGCTTTATCCGTCCATACATGGATTATGCTTAACATGTTTGCTGGGATTCCACTAATATCGCTTTTTTAGACAGGGTAGAGTCAAAGACTTTTCATCTTACCAACTCCTCCTCTCTAACTGACTTTCTTCAGTCTCTCTCATCGCCACAATTTTGCATCTCTTTTTCTCTTCTACTGTTTTTTTTTTTTTTCATACTAAATGCTCTTCTGATCTTGCGAACATCATGCTTCCTTTCCTCCCGCGGTCTTATTGCACAAGACCTCCTTCTTTCTCTCACCCTTATTCTGTCCACCTCTCTAATGCAAGAGTTAACCTGTATTTTCAATCTTTCATCCGTTTCTCTGGTAAACTCTGGAGCTCCCTTCCTGCTTCTGTATTTCATCCTTCCTGTGACTTGAGGTCTCTGAAGAGGGAGGTTTCGAGACACTTATCCTCTAATTTTTAACGATCGGTTTTTGCTTTGTTTGGAGACCGGTACCTCAGTCGGGTCCTTTTTTTTATTATAATTTTATTTCACCGGTGCGCCTTCTTCACGGAAAAAAAAAAAAAAAAACGGACACACACACACACACACACACACACACACACACACACACACACACACACACATATATATATATATATATATATATATATATATATATATATATATATATATATATATATATATATATATATATATATATATATATATATGTATATATATCCCGTATCTAGTTGCTGTTAGTTTCACAGGGGCTGCACGCTAAAAGGTTCCCTAATTACCTCGCCGCGCCTGGGACTGGAACCCAGCTCTTCTTGGTTATGAGCCGAGCGTGATTATCGCTACGCTACATCGTGTGGCTTTGTATGTGTGTGTGTGTGTGTGTGTGTGTGTGTGTGTAGTTAATAATCAATACGATGCTTATAGGAAGGAGCCTAACTTTGGTCTTTGAAGCTGTATTTGATCCTCTTCCTTCCAATGTGAAGAGTGGAAAGAATCTGTTACTTCATTATGACATTTTCTTTGATTCTTACATTTACTTGAGATTCTAAGTACAGTGCAAACTATGTTTTGGAGATGCGTCCATAGGGACTGCTTAGCGCATTGATCCCCATTAATGCGGTAAGAGACGTGTGGCCGAAGCAGAGGGCGCCCCGCCCGTCATCACTCATGTAAGTTAAGGAGGCAGCGTGAGGCGCGTGGCAGAGTGTTCGAGGGGCAGCACGCTGCATCGGGCATCACTCGTCGTGCCAGTAAGGCGGCATGGGGTGCATGGCCGAAGGGTAGCGCATGGTATCACTCACCGTGGTATAGTCATGGAAGTCCTCCCAGTCCATGGCTCGGGGACCTCGCGCATACACTGCAAGACTTCGCTCCACGACCATCTGGCCCACGTCTTTGATGATCTCCTCCGCCGTGAGACCTTGGCTTGTCAGGGTGTGTATCAGCTCAGGCAGCTCGGAGAGTGTGACCATAATGTCCACTGGCATGCCTGAGAGGAGGAAGCGGGAAGAGACGAGTGCTACCAGGTGAAGATGCCATCGACAGAAGGAGTGACTGCAGCGTCCTGCCCCCACTCAGCTGACTGGCTTATCTCGACTCACACACCTACGCAGACAAGTCAGGACCAACAGGGTTACTAAGAACAGACTCGTCCAGCGTATGTCGACCTTGGCTGTCTTGTCTCTTGTCACTACTTCAGCGTCTCGCATAACACTATGCTGGCCTACGTAGTATTACTTTGTCATGTATTCTGTGTCCACTATGAGATTCCAAAGATGTCACCGGCGTTAAAGTTTGTTTACTGGATGTCCTTCACCATTAGTGTGTGTGTGTGTGTGTGTGTGTGTGTCGATATTTTTTATTGTTTTAATTTTCCACATTCTTGGCAGATAGTGCCGTTAAGCAATGCTGTTTTTGGAGACTCAGATGTTATTTTTTCTCTCTTCTTTTCTGAGGTTCAGAGGTTCAGTTTCCATTCTTTCTGGCATAGAAAATGCTTCTTTGAGGGATCTCTTTGCAGAGAGCTCCTCGATGCAGTCGCAGAAGACAGGCTTGATAAAAAAAAAAATAGTGTTTTTCACCCACTCGGGGATAGCTTAAAAAATGGCCAGTTTCCGCAAGAACTTGAAGTCAACAAGTGTGGCATAAACAAAACTCTCAGGATCAGTAATCAGGATAGAACAAGAAGTAATGGGTTCAAGCATGATAAAGTTATTTTTAAAAAGAAGCAGCAAGGAATTGGTTCGCAAACAGAATGGTAGATCAGTTATCAAATTGTTAGTGTTGAGTCATTAGGGAAATAAAAAAAAAAAAGACACATTTATAGATGATGATCACAGGTGGAAATAGATAGGTAAGTTCCATGCAGGGACTGCCCACGTATAGGTCTGATGGTTTCTTGTAGTCTCCCTTATTGTATATGCTTATGTTCGTAACTCGGGTCACGGGGATCACCACATCCGAGAGCTGATCAACTGGCAGCGCTTTTTTTCAAACAGAAATACAGCATCTTAACATATGGTGAGTTGCATACGGTTTCTTCGCTGACAGGTCCCGCCTGGCTGTGACACTGAAGAATCCTTGTTGTTGTTGTTTTTGCTGTTGTTGTTGTTGTTGATGATGATGATGATGATGATGATGGTGATGGCGCTTTAGTGGAAAGAATATGTGACACCCATGCTTGCTTTGTCCCTCCAATAGATCAAGTGTGCCCCACACAGATTACATGGTGCCCTGTGAGTCTGACAGTTCCCACGTGGCTTGGGCTCCATCTGCTGTGTACTGTGGAGAAATTGCACTTACCTAATTATTTGTGACCCCAGCAGTGTCAGTGAGAGCTGATACTTACCTACTTCGCGAGGCTCCCTCCAGAAGTCAAATGGGGAGTTAACGAGCATAAAATGTAGGTGGTCGAGTTGGTCATGGCTTTCCGGCACCACCCTCAGCATCCTCGCCCTGAGGGAAGGAGCGGGAAGACCAGTAAACGGTTTTGAAATACACGAGCTCTTGCCTCCATTCGCTGAGAATCCACACATCTCATATATTTCTGTATCGTCCGCCATATGCACATAGTAGCCTGAAATAAATATTGAAATTCTCCGTTATATATATTTTTCTGTTTATACATATATATATATATATATATATATATATATATATATATATATATATATATATATATATATATATATATATATATATATATATATATATATATATATATATATATATATATATATATATATATATATATATATATATATATATATATATATATATATATATATATATATATATATATATATATATATATATATATATATATATATATCATTGAATGTTATAGCTAGTTGAGCATTTATTATTTTTGTTAAGATATTTTCCTTATATCTTATGATTGTCTTATATTCTTTTTTAATTGGCTGTATGACTTCGCCGAAGCCAGTCATTTTCGCTAGATCGCGATTTCGGGTCCTTGACCCTTCTTCAGTAGCGAAGGTCTTTCCGTATTGAGGGTGTCGGAGAGAATGGCTCAAGCTGATTGCGGGGGTGTATTTATACCGGTAGGCTTGTCACCCCGCTGCGCGTCCTGGTCTCTGATTGGCTGACGGCTGTCGCGGGCTGTGCTGGGCTGCTATCCAAGCTGGGTCTTCGCGCGCTTGGTAATGCTTGTAGGTCTTCGGATTGTTGATTTAATGTAGGGTTTGTCTCTTTTATATATAGTGCTTCTAAGATGGGGAGACGCCTGGTGTCTGGGCATGTAGTTAGGATCTCCGTTTTATCTACTAGCATTCCTTTTGTGATGTTTATGTTATGCTTCTCCTTCAGATGTTTCTTGGGTGCTCCTGCTGCGAGGTGGAAAGTTAGTCGTTGGGAGAGTCTTGTTGTCGTCATGCCAACATAGGTGGAGGGAAGGACTTCACAGTTTCCTTGGTTACACGTAAACCTATATATGACATGTGACTTTTGAAGGCTCTCTTTCTCTTTTGAGGGGTTATTTTTCAGAAGAAGATGGCTGGTTTTCTTGGTGTTGTAATAAATAAATAAATAAATAAATAAATAATATATATATATATATATATATATATATATATATATATATATATATATATATATATATATATATATATATATATATATATATATATATATATATATATATATATATATATATATATATATATATATATATATATATATATATATATATATATATGAAATGCTTACTTCCTAAAGGGTCTGACGTCTATGAAAAGACGTGGAAAAGTGCAGAGTGGTATCATCAGCGTATTAGTGGATAGGACAAGAAGTTTGATTTAGAAGGTCATTGATGAATAATAAGAAGATAGTGGGTGACAGGACAGAACCCTGACTATTGACCAATGTCAATAGATTTCGGAGAAGAACAGTGACCGTCTACCACAGTAGCAATAGAACGGTCAGAAAGGAAACTTGAGATGAAGTTACAGAGAGAAGGATAGAAGCCGTAGGAGGGTAGTTTGGAAATAAAAGCTTTGTGCCAGACTCTATCAAAAGCTTTTGATATATTCAAGGCAACAGCAAAAGTTTCACCAAAATCTCTAAAAGAGGATGATCAAGACTTAGTGAGGAAAGCCAGAAGATCATCAGTAGAGCGGCCTTAACGGAACCCATTATGGCGATCAGACTGAAGGTTGTGAAGTGATAGATGTTTAAGAACCTTCTTCTTGGGGATAGATTCAAAAACTTTAGATAAGCAGGAAATTAAAGGAATAGGACGGTAGATTGAGGGATTAGAACGGTCACCCTTTTTAGGAACAGACTGAATGTAGGGCAAACTTCCAGCAAAAAGGAAAGGTAGATGTTGACAGACAGAGCTGAAAGAGTTTGACTAGGCAAAGGGCAAGCACGGAGGCACAGTTTCGGAGAACAATAGGAGGGACCACATCAGGTCCATAAGCCTTACGAGGATTTAGGCTGTGTTATTGCTCTAGGTCGTGGAGGATAGCAAAGTTGAAGGCTAGTTCACAAGAATGGTCAGTGAAGGGAGAGAAAAGCCAAAGCTGGTGGTGAACACTGAAGTCTCCAAGAATGGAGATCTCTGCAAAAGGGAAGAGAGTCAGAATGTGATCCACTTTGGAAGTTAATTAGTCAAAGAATTTCTTATTGACAGAGGAGTTAGGTGAGAGGTATACAGCACAGATAAATTTAGTCTGAGAGTAACTCTGTGGTTATAGCCAGACGATGGAAAACTCGGATGATTCAAGAGTAAGGGCACGAGAGCACGTTAAGTCGTTGCGCACATAAACACAACATCCAGCTTTGGATCGGAAATGAGGATAGAGAAAGTAGAAGGGAACAGAAAAGGGGCTACTGTCTGTTGCTTCAGACACCTGAGTTTCAGTGAGAAAAAGAAGATGAGGTTTAGAAGAGAAGAGGTGGTGTTCTACAGATTGAAAATTAGATCTTAGACCGCAAATGTTGCAGAAGTTAATGAAGAAAAAAATGAGGGGGGTGTCAAGACACTTAGGGTCGTTGACAAAAAGGCAGTCTGACCTGGGGACATTTGTGGTCCCCTCCCTAGATCGGGACTCCGAGGCCGGTGTAAGAGTCGCCATGATAATTTTAAAATTTTGAGTGAAGGGTGTGTGTGTTATTAGGTGCTTGTAGTTTTGTGTGGAGGAAGAGAGTTGTCTTTAGAGGGCAGGCTGTGACTGCCTCCTTGTGTGTCTCTCTCTCTCTCTCTCTCTCTCTCTCTCTCTCTCTCTCTCTCTCTCTCTCTCTCTCTCTCTCTCTCTCTCTCTCTCTCTCTCTCTCTCTCTCATTGGTAAGGAATCATTGGTAAGGAAACTACTATCCATAATACTATTGTGGACTATATTATTGGGACATCATTCCTACTATCTAAGGTGCAATATTTTAAGATCTTGGATTTCGACTCACTCTTTTTTCAGATATCCATTGTTGTATAACTTTTGGTATCAAGAGAACTAACAATAGTAAGGTAAGTAAGGCTCGGCATGAGGAAAGGGAAAAGAGAGAATCTTAGGACAAGCAGCAGAGTCAGTAATTAAGCCAGGGAAGTGGGATAAAAGTAAAATTAATGAATATGTTTATAGTAGTAACCATGGTTTTGTTACTCAAGTAATTGGAAATGCTGATTTTAAATGTTTTTGAGCTTAATGAAGACCTAAAGAAAATACTTGTTGACCCAGCTTAGGAAGTTTATTTTCCCAGGAGAGGTAAAGGCTTTGTTAAAGAGAGCAATGACGCCAATATGTGTGGTTATGATAAATAGTGTTTCCAAGTCGGGAGGAGTACCATAAGGCAAAACATAAGAATAATAGGGAAAGAAGTACAACTAGTAATAATAACATGATTATGAAGAACAAGAAGTACAAGTAAGAAATGAGACGAGTTAGATCTAAAGGAGAAAATAATTTAAGAGCAAAATTGCAAACCGCAAAGACAAAGGATTCAAGACTATACTGAGAAATTTTACAAGGAAAAAAAAAAAAAAAAAAATGAAATACCAATTTTGATTACTGAGTTCATGAAACATTTTAAAAGACTAGCGCAAATGGAGGACGTGGAAGAATTTCCAAGTGATATTGAATTTGACATGACAAATAAGAGTGTGCTTAACAAAGAGGTTACAGAGGATGAAGTTTTAAATGTATAATAATGGTGAAAACAATAAAGCTGCATGCATTGACAATGTCATTAATGAGTATATAAAGAACACTAAACATATACTACGTCCTCTATATGTAAAACTTTTTATTAAGGTTTTACAGACTCTTAAACATCTATCACTTCACAACCTTCTATCTGATCGCCAGTATGGGTTCCGTGAAGGCCGCTCTACTGGTGATCTTCTGGCTTTCCTTACTGAGTCTTGGTCATCCTCTTTTAGAGACTTTGGTGAAACTTTTGCTGTTGCCTTGGACATATCAAAAGCCTTTGATAGAGTCTGGCACAAAGCTTTGATTTCCAAACTACCCTCCTACGGTTTCTATCCTTCTCTCTGTAACTTCATCTCAAGTTTCCTTTCTGACCGTTCTATTGCTGCTGTGGTAGACGGTCACTGTTCTTCTCCTAAATCTATTAACAGTGGTGTTCCTCAGGGTTCTGTCCTGTCACCCACTCTTCTTATTATTCATTAATGATCTTCTAAACCAAACTTCTTGTCCTATCCACTCCTATGCTGATGATACCACCCTGCACTTTTCCACGTCTTTTCATAGACGTCCAACCCTTCAGGAGGTAAACATATCACGCAGGGAAGCCACAGAACGCCTGACTTCTGATCTTTCTAAAATTTCTGATTGGGGCAGAGCAAACTTGGTATTGTTCAATGCCTCAAAAACTCAATTCCTCCATCTATCAACTCGACACAATCTTCCAGACAACTATCCCCTCTTTTTCAATGACACTCAACTGTCCCCCTCTTCTACACTGAACATCCTCGGTCTGTCCTTTACTTATAATCTGAACTGGAAACTTCACATCTCATCTCTAGCTAAAACAGCTTCTATGAAGTTAGGTGTTCTGAGACGTCTCCGCCAGTTTTTCTCACCCCCCCAGCTGCTAACTCTGTACAAGGGCCTTATCCGTCCATGTATGGAGTATGCTTCACATGTCTGGGGGGGTTCCACTCATACTGCTCTTCTAGACAGGGTGGAATCAAAAGCTTTTCGTCTCATCAACTCCTCTCCTCCAACTGACTGTCTTCAGCCCCTCTCTCACCGCCGCAATGTTGCATATCTAGCTGTCTTCTACCGCTATTTTCATGCCAACTGCTCTTCTGATCTTGCTAACTGCATGCCTCCCCTCCTTCCGCGGCCTCGCTGCACAAGACTTTCTTCTTTCTCTCACTCCTATTCTGTCCACCTCTCTAACGCAAGAGTTAACCAGTATTCTCAATCATTCATCCCTTTCTCTGGTAAACTCTGGAACTCCCTGCCTGCTTCTGTATTTCCACCTTCCTATGACTTGAATTCCTTCAAGAGGGAGTTTTCAAGACACTTATCCACCAATTTTTGACCACTGCTTTGACCCTTTTAAGGGACTGGCATTTCAGTGGGCATTTTTTTTTATTAGATTTTTGTTGCCCTTGATCTGTTTCATTATAAAAAGAAACTGTTTTGTCTTTTTGTTGATAACAGTAAAACTTTTGACCTTGTGTGGAGAGATACTCTGTGGTATAAGTTGTTAAAAATAAGAATTAATGATAAAATTATTAGAATGATTAAAAACATGTATAGTAATATAAAAATTTTTGTTGTACTTAATCAAGATTTTTTTTATTATTTTTAAAGGTATGCTGGTGTTAGACTGTAAAAAATTGTCACCGCTTTTATTTTCACTATTTGTAAATGATATAGAAGATTATTTGTTGTAAAATAACTATGTTGATATTGACAACGATTGGACTGATGATATGCTTAGATTGCTTATATTAATGTATGCAGTCAACACTGTCATATTTGCTAATAATGAAACAAGGATTTGTAACTCACTTAAGGCTATGGAAAAATACTGTGATAAATGGAAGTTAGATATAAACTGTAAAAAGACTAAAATTGTTGTATTCTCAAAAGAAAAAAAGTACACAAAATTATAATTTTCAGTTCAAAGGACAGAATATTGATGATGTTGATGAATATAAATACTTGGGTGTTGTTATGAATTATATGGCTAACTTTAAAACAGGTCAGGAAAAACTTTGTGAACAAGGTAGAAAAGCGATGTATAGCTTGATTACTAAGTGTGGAAAACTTAATCTCCCCATCGACCTGCAATTAGAAATTAGAACTGTTTGATGAGATGATGTTAGCAATTATTACTTACGATTGCGAGATATGGGGATACAGACCTATTAAGGGTATACAAAGTGTTCATGTTACATTCCTCAAAGATATTATGAATGTTCGTAAGACCACATGTAATGTTCTGTGTATGGTGAGTTAGGTAAATATCCAGTATTCATATCGAGAGCATAATGCTTAATTATCAAGACTGGTAACTGGCAATCAAGATAAAATTTGTTATGTGATGTATCAAAAGCAAGTTGAAACTTACTTTTGAAAGAAATGTTAAGGATCAATGGATCACTGAATGGTAAATCATCATGTAGGACTTATACCTCTTATAAAGATAGTTTTATTCTTGAAGAATTCTTAATAATATTATCAAAGAAGCATAGGATCATTTTGACCAAGTTAAGAACCAATAATCACAAATTACCAATTGTAACAGGTAAGTACAATAAAACCCCAAGGGAGGAAAGGTTTTGTAACATGTGTAGCGATAGTGTAGTAGGAGATGAGTACCATGTGTTGCTAGAATGTAATAAACAAGACATTACAAAATTGAGGAATCATTATTTACCTTTGTACTATAGAAACAACCCAAATAGACATTACTTTCCTCAGCTATTACAAGATACTAAACACAAAACACTATGTAAAACTGCAATTTACGTCGTCTGTATTTAACAAATTTCGTTAATTAACTGTGAACAATGGGATTAATTCATAATGCATGGTAATTCTCGGGAAGCTGTGCTCCATACTTTTGTAAAAAAAGTCTGAGCATAAATAAATGCATGTCTATGTCTCTCTCTTGCCCTCTGTTAGCCTTTTCTTCCAAGAAGTACTTAATTACTGAGTAAATAAACTCTTTTTCTCAGCTGTAGAGGAGACAAGAGCGAGAGGGAAAGGTTCCTTCCATCGTGGTCGGCGGCACGAGACTTGAGGTCACTCTGACAGTGTTACCTGACTCAGTCACTCATAGAGATGTGACAGCGCCCGAAGGAAACATTGTCAAGTATTTTGGTGTTTGCGGAAAAAAAAAAAAAAAACGCAATTATCTGTAAAGAATAAACATTTATTACATTAACTTGCCTTTTCAGAGCATTACATTGTATATATACTACAACTTCATTTAATTTTGAAGTATTAAGTAACTGACATGGGGTGTGTCATGGCACAAGTGTGGCACTGTTGTAGGCAGGGAAATCGCCAGAAAGGACAACGCCCAAATGCTCAAGATAAAATTATCAGCCCATAGCCAAAAACTTATTCATTAATAGAAAGTGTTAAAATCTTTCAAGATTTAACCCCCCTTGTGATTTCTGGTACATAGCCAAAAATGTCTCCAATAAATTTACGTCTTTATCTTTCCCTCACTTATTTCAGCTTGATGGCACCATTGCCATCTCATCTATCTCTGAAGCTGAACTCTTCGCTCAAACCCTGAATGATTCATACCCACTCCTCCCACTCCTCCGCCCTCCAACTACTTTATGATACCCATTAAGATCATTCGCAGTGATGCTTTCCATGCATTCGCTGGCCTTAACTCTCGGACGGCTTATGAACCTGATGGGGGTCCCTCTATTGCTCTCTGAAACTGTGCGTCTGTTCTTGCACCTTGCCTAGCTAAACTCTTCCAAGGCTATCTATCAACATCTACCTTTCCTGCTTGCTGGAAGTTTGCCTACATTCAGCCTGTTCCTAAACAGGGGGGATCACTTTAATCCCTCAAACTACCATCCTATTGCTTTAATTTCCTGCCTCTTTAAAGTTTTTGAATCTATTCTTAACAGGAAGATTCTTACTCATCTATCACTTCACACCCTTGTATCTGATCACTAGTATGGGTTCCGTCGAGGCTGCTCTACTGGTGATCTGGCTTTCTTTACTTAATCTTGGACATCCTTTTTAATGAATTTTGGTGAAACTTTCATTGTTGCCTCGGATATATCAAAAGCTTTTGATAGAGTCTGGCACAAAGCTTTGATTTTCAAACTATCCTCCTATGACTTCTGTCTTTCTCTCTGTAACTTCATCTTAAGTTTCCTCTCTAACAGTTCTATTGGTGCTGTGGTAGACGGACACTGTTTTTCTCCTATTTTTTTTTCTTTATGTAGGAGGGTCACTGGCCAAGGGCAACAAAAATCCAATACAAAAAAAAAAAAAAGCCCACTGAGATGCTAGTCCCAGAAAAGGGACCAAAGCAATAGTCAAAAATTGAAGGATAAGTGTCTTGAAACCTCCCTCTTGAAGGAATTCAAGTCATAGGAAGGTGGAAGTACAGAAGCAGGCAGGGAGTTCCAGAGTTTACCAGAGAAAGTGATGAATGATTGAGAATACTGGTTAACTCTTGCATTAGAGAGGTGGACAAAATAGAGGTGAGAGAAAGAAGAAAGTCTTGTTTAGCGAGGCCGCGGGAGGAGGGGAGGCATGCTCAGAAGAGGAGGCAAGATCAGAAGAGCAGATAACATGAAAATAGCAGTAGAAAACAGCTAGAGATGCAAAAAAAAAGGCTAAAAAAGAGGCTAAAGACAGTCAGTTAAAGGAGAGGAGTTGATGAGACGAAAAGCTTTTGATTCCACCCTGTCTAGAAGAGCGGTATGAGTGAATCCCCCCAGACATGTGAAGCATACTCCATACATGGACGGATAAGGTCCTTGTACAGAGTTAGCAGCTGGGGGGGTGAGAAAAACTGGCGAAGACGTCTCAGAACGCCTAACTTCAAAGGAACTTTTTTTTTTTTTTTTTTTAGCTAGAGATGAGATGAGGAGAGGGGGACAGTTTAGTGTCATTGAAGAAGAGGGGATAGTTGTCTGGAAGGTTGTGTTGAGTTGATACATGGAAGAATTGAGTTTTTGAGGCATTGAACAATACCAAGTTTGCTCTGCCCCAATCAGAAATTTTAGAAAGATCAGAAGTCAGGCGTTCTATGGCTTCCCTGCGTAAAATATTTGCTTCCTGAAGGGCTGGACGTCTATGAAAAGACGTGGAAAAATGCAGGGTGGTATCATCAGCGTATTAGTGGACAGGACAAGAAGTTTGGTTTAGAAGGTCATCGATGAATAATAAGAAGAGAGTGGGTGACAGAACAGAAGACTGAGTAACACCACTGTTAATAGATTTAGGAGAACAGTAACCGTCTACCACAGCAGCAACAGAACGGTGAGAAAGGAAACTTGAGATGAAGTTACAGAGAAAAGGATAGAAGCCGTAAGAGGGTAGTTTGGAAATCAAAGCTTTGTGCCAGATATTAACAGTGGTGTTCCTTAGGGATCTGTTGTCACCCACTCTCTTCCTATTATTCATTAATGATCTAAGCCACACTTCTTGTCCTATCCACTCGTCTGACGATACCACCCTGCATTTTTCCCACGTCTTCAGTAAATCTTCAGTAAATAAACAGCTCACGCAGGGAAGCCACAGAACGCTTGATTTCTGATCTCTCTAAAATTTCCGATAGGAGCAAAGCAAACTTGGTTATGTTCAATGATTTAAAAACTCAATTCTTCCATTTATCAACACGGCACAACCCTCTAGATAACTGTCCCCTTTTCTTCAATGCCATTCAACTGTCCCCTTCTCCTACACTGAATATACTCGGTCTGTTCTTTACTTATAATCTAAACTAGAAACTTCACATCTTATGTCTAGCTAAAACAGCTCCTGTGAAGTTAAGCGTTCTGAGTCCTCCCCGCCCTAAGTTTTTTCTCACCTTCTCCCCCACCCAAGCTTTTAACTCTGTGCATTGGCTTTATCTATACTACTGTATGGAGTATACTGCATTGTAATTGTGGGTTCCACTCGTACTGCTATTATAGACAGGGTGGAATCAAAATCTTTTCGTCTTATCAGGTCCTCTCCTCTAACTGTCTATCTTCAGCCTCTTTCTCATCTCTCCAATACTGCATCTCTTGGTCTTTTGTACAGCATTTTTTACGCTAACTGCTCTTCTGATCTTGCTAACTACATGCCTCCCCTCCTCACATGGCCTCACTGCACAAGACTTTCTTCTTTCTTTTATCCCTATTCTGTCCACCTCTCTAATGCGAGAATCAACTACTATTCTCAATCATTCATCCTTTTCTCTGGTAAACTCCGGAACTCCCTGCCTGCTTCTGTATTTCCTTCTTCCTATCACTTGAAAATTTTCTAGAGTGAGGTTTCAGGACACTTATCCTGTTTCTTGATTATTCTATCTGTACTCTGTGGGAACTGGAATTAAGTGAACCTTTTCTTTTATTTAAATTTTTGTTGCCTTTGTCCATTGGTTTCCTTGACAAAAAAAAAAGAAAAAGAAAAAAGGAAATGTAAATTAATGCATTTCGTGTACACTCACGGTGTTTGATAACGTGCCGTATTCTTTTCTACAAATCTTAGCTGTTTCCCTTAATTGTGAGTGCTTGCCTTACAAAACCTGGCAACTGATAGATTCTTATTCTAAGGAGATCAAAAGACTTCAGGCACAGGGAAATCGCTGAACGCAATTACTGAGGTGATGGTGGCAGGTTACTTGACTTTTGACTGCGGCTCCCCACTAGCAACGCCACGGAACTTGTAGCTGTGTTGTTGTGGTAAAAGGTATTCCATGCAAAAATTCAAAACAACAAGAGTTAGAGGGATTTTCAGGTATTTTCAGGCAAAGAGAAAAAAAAAAGATAAGCATTTAATTTAGATTATAACTGCTGCCTCCTTCTCCATAGAAGGAGGCAGTAGACATCTGACGAAACGATAATAACTACCAGTGAGGTCTCAAGCACTGCATCAGGTGTTGTGAACTTATCATAACCCTACTGTGACCTCACTGAATGTTTCGCTTTGTGTTTCACAACACAAGGGAGCAGTCACAGCAGTGCCCTGTAAATACAACTCTATTCCTTCACATGCACCTAATTACACACACAACCATCACTCAAAATTCCAAATAAAAAATGGCGACTCCTACACCAGCCTCGGAGTTCCCATTTAGGGAGGGGACTACAAATGTCCCCAGGTCGGATTCTGGTATCGGCCATGAGTGTCTTGACACATTCCTCAACTATTTTTTTATTAACTTCTGCAACATTTGCGGCCTTAGATGTAGTTTTCAATTTATAGAACACTACCTCTCCTCTCCTAAGCCTCATCTTCTTTTCCTCACTGAAACAGGTGTCTGAGACAACTCATAGTAGCCCCTTTTCTGTTCTTCTACTTTCTCTATCCTCATTTTCAATCCAAAGCTGGATGTTGCGTCTATGTGCGCTCTCGTGCCCACGCTCTTGAATCTTCCGAGTATTCCACTACAGTCTCTCTCTCAAACAAGATTTATCTGTGCTATATACCTCTCACCTAACTCCTCTAACTATAAGAAATTCTTTGGCTAATCAATTTCCAAAATGGAACACATTCTGACTCTCTTCCCTTTTGCAGAGATCTTCATTTTTGGGACTTCAATTTTTACCACCACATTCGGCTTTTCTCTCCCTTCACTGACCATCCTAGTGAAATTTTTTGACTAAAATGGAGAACATTCTGACTCTCTTCCCTTTTGCAGAGATCTCCATTTTTGAGACTTTAATTTTTACCACCAGCTTTGGCTTTCCTCTCTCTTCACTGACCATCCTGGTAAACTTACCTTTAAATTTGCTATCCTCGAAGATCTAGAGCAACTGGTGCAATTGCCTACTCCTATTCCTGACTGTCTTGGAGATACGTCCAACGTTCTTGACCTTTTCATGTAAATATGGCCACAGGGATCAGTATTAGACCCATTATTGTTTTTAATATATATCAGTGACTTAGATAGTGGAATTAGTAGTTATGTTAGTAAATTTGCGGATCACACAAAGATAGGTAGATTAATTATGTCAGAATCGGATGCCATCGCCTTGCAGGCAGATTTAGATAGGATAAATAAATGGACGGACAGATGGCAAATGCAGTTTAATATCAACAAATGCAAAGTACTTAGCGTAGGTAGAGGAAACCCACACAGTAGGTACACAATAAATAAATGGACGGACAGATGGCAAATGCAGTTTAATATCAACAAATGCAAAGTACTTAGCGTAGGTAGAGGAAACCCACACAGTAGGTACACAATAAACATTGAAACTCTAGTAGGTACAAAGTACGAGAAAGATTTAAGTTATAGTTAGCTCTGAACTCCATCTAAGAAAGCAATGCATAGAGGCCAGAAACAGGGGAAGTAGGGTATTAGGATTCATTTTTAGGAGAGTTAAAAGTAGAAGGCCCGAAGTAATATTAAAGTTATATTTGGCGCTGGTCAGACCTCATCTAGAGACTACGCTGTGCAGTTCTGGTCCCCACATTACAGGAAAGATATAGTTCTATTAGAATCAGTACAGAGGAGAATAAGTAAAAGGATACAGGGGATGAGGAGTATTCCTTACGAGGTGAGAT
Source organism: Scylla paramamosain (assembly GCF_035594125.1). Classification (NCBI taxonomy): domain Eukaryota; kingdom Metazoa; phylum Arthropoda; class Malacostraca; order Decapoda; family Portunidae; genus Scylla; species Scylla paramamosain. Next base: position 3,234,964 of record NC_087191.1, read on the forward strand.
TCTTTAGAGAGACGTAGGTTGAGGGGACCTGATAGAAGTCTTTAAGTAGTATAAAGGTTATAAGAAGGAGGACGTAAGCAAAATTCTTAGGATCAGCAACCGGGATAGAACAAGAAATAACGGGTTCAAGCTTGAAAAATTTAAGTTTAAGAAAGATAGGGAGAAATTGGTTCTCAAATAAAGTGGTAGATGAGTGGAATGGATTCAGTAATCATGTTGTTAGTGCTAAGACATTAGGGAGCTTGATGTGAAGATTAAACGGGTTTATGGATGGGGATAATAGGTGGAAATAGGTAGGTATATTTCATACAGGGACTGCCACGTGTAAGCCTTGTCGCTTCTTGCAGCTTCCCTTATTTCTTATGTTATGTTCTTATGTTCTAATCCTTCTGCTTATACTATCACCCTATCTTTTCCGTTGGGCTCCTCAGATCACAATCTCAGTTTGTCCTATAGGTACTTGAGCCTTCCATCACCTGAATCTCATGTGCTTTATATTTCTGTCTGGAATCATGCCAAGTCTGTTCTCTAACTAGGGAAGAACTCCTTTATTAACAGAAAGTGTCATCTCATATATTTATAAACCTTTAACTCTTCACTCAGACCTTTGCTAAAAAAAACCTACCTTAGATGATTCGGGGTTTGTTCCTACCTCCCCTCCACTTTCTGACTGCCTCATTCTACCAATTAAAATCTTTCACAGTGATGTTTTCCATGCCCCCGCTGGCCTAAAACCTCGGAAGGCTTATGGCTCAGACCTTTGCTAAAAAAAGCCTAACTTAGATGATTCGGGGTTTGTTCCTACCTCCCCTCCACTTTCTGACTGCCTCATTCTACCAATTAAAATCTTTCACAGTGATGTTTTCCATGCCCCCGCTGGCCTAAAGCCTCGGAAGGCTTATGGACCTGATGGGGTTCGTCCTATTGTTCTCCGAAACTGTGCCTGTGTGCTTGCACCTTACCTAGTCAAAATGTTTCAACTCTGTCTCTCAACATCTACCTTTCTTTCTTGCAGTAGGATTACCTATATTCAGCCTATTCCTAAAAAGGGTGACCGTTCCAATCTCTCAAAATACTGTCCTATTACTTTAACTTCCTGCCTATCTAAATTTTTTTTTTATATATTCTCAATAGGAAGATTCTTAAACATCTTTCACTTCACAACTTTCTAACTGGTTCCGTCAAGGCCGCTCCAGTGGATGTTGTGAGGGAGCCAGAGATGAGGCAGGTTGTGAAGTGGTGTGAGACAGGGTGAGCAGCTAAAGAGTCTTTGTGTTAATGAGACCAGTTGTGGAATAGTGAGGCAGGCTGTGAGGGATAGTAAGGCAGGCTGTAAGGGTTAATGAAGCAGGATGTGAGGGGTGATGAGGCTGGCTGTAGGGGTGGGATGAGGCAGGCTGTGAGGGGTAATGAGCAGGCTGTGAAGGATAATGAAGCAGGATAATGAATAATAAAGCAGGCTGTGAGTGGTAATGCGGCAGGCTGTAATGGACAATGAGGCAGGTTGTGACGGATAGCAAGGCTGGTTATAAGATTCATTGAGGCAGGCTGTTATGGACAATGATGCAGGCTATGAGGGAGAGTGATGCAGGCTTTAAGTTTTAATGGGGCAGACTAAAGAATAAGGCAGCAAGCTGTGAGTAGTGAGGCAGGTTAGAGAATAATGAGACAGACTGTGAGGAAAAATGAGGCAGACTGTAAGGGAAATTAAAGATGGTAGTGAAAGGTAATGAGGCAAAAAGTTAGTAATTGTGAGTAATGCGATTGTTAATGAGGCAGGCTAAGGAGTATTGAAGCAGGATGTGAGGGGTAATGAAACAGGCTGTGATGGACGGCAATGCAGCTGAGAAGAGTTGAAAAGATAGCATGCGGCAGAACTCACCCGAACAGTTCCGAAGCACAAGCAGGGATGGTAGCCAGCAGCAGTGACTCCAACACCAACACCAGTACAGTCTCCATGGCGAAGTGTGGTGCTCAACTGTCGCTCACCGGCTTGTCCCTTTGTATAATATGTAGGGTGCACCTGCTGATTTGCCTCAAGGTCGATCTTTCCGTTCCGTGCGACCTGACGTCACTGTGGCACTCCCATCATCTTAACTCCACACCCACCTTCCCTCTCCCGCCACCCGTCTCATAGCTCGCTCTCTCTCTCTCTCTCTCTCTCTCTCTCTCTCTCTGGAAGACTATATATTTTGTGAGAAACAGGAGGAGGAAGAACACAGAAAAATGGGAGAAAAATTGTAAGGATGCCTCCATACTGGCGATTTTTTTGACAGACAAGAACACTGTCGGAAACATAACAGCCGTCATCTAGATACATGTCGACAGCAATGTTTGAAGCGGTGTTTATTATAATGTTGGCAGTCCGAGTCGACTTAGAGAGCTATCCCCTGTAGATCTGGAGACGTGTGAGGATCGGAGGACATAACGATGTAGAATCCGGAGAAAACTTTCTTATTACACGCCAGAAATGGTGCAGCTTGCCAAGGACCATATTCTGAAACAGTTCTGCACCGGACCCTCACTAATTTCAAAAGGCTCTAGTTTAACGAAGTTCTACGGTTCTAGTGGCATATTAACAAGATTTTTTCATCATTAACAGGAGAAGAACTGTTGAGAAACCAGCTAATCATCTCTGTGGCCTTTGAAAATACTCGTGTTGAGAGAGCAATGCATTTCTAAATACGGGCCCAGCAGAGCAACAAGATCTCGTGCCTATTGTTAGAGGGCAGTGTCTGGTCGTAGAGTCTCGGTTTTTTTTCTTTTTTTTCGCAGGCCAACGTGCGTATTTAAAATTGACGGCGTTGTTATTAGTGTGGGTCTATGAGTGTCTGTCAACTTATTTCCCTCAACACAGAGGGAAACGCCACGCCACTCGCTACGACAATTTTTCAAATGCCACAAAGATCATTGGCTAAGTTTCTCAAGTGCTTCTCACTTTAATTATATAGAAATTATCTTAATCTATTATTAGAACCGTAAACCGTCTTTAAAATCCTTTTGAATGTAGTGGATGTGCGGCCAGTAGTCTCAGAATATGGCTTACTTTTTACTGTGTAGTCGACTTCAGGGCTACCAACCTATCACCAAATAAATCTTCCTAAGATGTCTTCAGCATTGTATCGTTAACGATCCTAAGATGTCTTCAGCATTGTATCGTTAACGACTTCATATCTTGCTGCCTGATATGTTCTGTTTGGTGTTGACATGTTCTGTCCCCAGTGTGAATGCATCTTAAAGGGAAGAGAAGGGAGATGAAAGGGGAAAGCAAAAAGGAAGAATAAATGCTAAGACCAGGGATGGAGATAAAACAAAGTAAGGAAGAAAGATAGGACGGTTAAAATGATTTACTTTATAACCTAAAGTTTCACACACACACACACACACACACACACACACACACACACACACACACACACACAATATTCCCGATCTTTTATCTAATTTTCAATCTGTAAAACATCGCCTTTCTTCCTTCTACTTCTCGCTGAAAGTCAGGTGCCTAAGACTACTGACAGCAATCATTCATCGCGTGATACGATGGCCTTCTTTTCCTCCTCTATGTTACTATAGTTTCTTAGTGATCTCTAGGTACATCTTACTGTACCTGCATCATCAACACAAGCAAGAATACTGACAATCAGTGTGTCAATATCTGCTTTAGCTTGGTAAGGTGCATTCATCTCAGCTCAATAAGAGCTTTTGGCGATCCGTCTTGGACGAGAGAGTCATGCTCTTTCTTTCCACAGCTTTAAGTTCAAACTTTACAGTTCCAGTGCGCGAGATTTTTCCAGTATTTCCAAGCAGGTCTTCTTGTGTGAGAGACAGGCCCTCATTGTTTGGGCAAAACTTTAAGCTCCCGAGTGCGTCTATTCCTTGAAGGCAGCTGACACACACACACACACACACACACACACACATCATGGGGGGTGGGGGAGCGGTGGGATAGGCAGCTGTGGGTCGCAAGTTTCACAGGTGCGAGGACGGGCACCTGAAGTCTACCTGGCAGAGCGGGCGTCCAGCTCACCACGGTTGGGCTAGAGGTGAGGCCCAGGTGACATCCCGCACCCCAGCAGGTAGTCATCACCGTGCCTCTCCTCATCTCTCCCAACCACGTGCCAGATACCTCAGACCTGCATCTTGAGTAGCACAGTCGCAACATGCAGCACTTTCGCTCTCTTCTACGGTGTCCGTCCGTCTATTCTGTTGCTGCCGTGAAGTGAAGGTAGTGAAGCGTTCCTGATGAGGCGTTCTGCTTTTCCCTGCGTAGCTCGCTCAGCCCCGTCAACAGATATGGAGCGTCACAAGGTGATCTACTCCCATTCTACCTGTATTGCTTGATCGACAGTTCAGCTGGTGTGGAACATTATTAAGAGGTAACCTGCATCGGCCGCAGCAGTCACCTACTGGCAGGTGTCGCGCCGCAGCCAAGTGAAGGAAGGTGTTAGCTATGCCGCGGGGCATTCGTCGCGCAGCGTCCCTTCAAAAATCTCTTAACCTCCTAATGCCTAGGTGATGCAGCGTGTACTCTCAGGTTGCAAACCATGAGAAACTCCCCACGTCCACGTCTACTTTGAGAGTCCTGCCTCCACACTAAGATGTACTCATTACTGATGGTCTCTGAACTGTGATGTCACGCCCTGGATTTCTTCCTTCGCGTTAGTCAGACTGAACGTGCAGGAAATAGTCGCCGCGGCCAGGAGGTCATTAAAATAATTTGTAAGTTGTTGGCCCGTTTGGATGTGACAGCGTTACTTTCCACACTCCTTGCCAAATTGTTTTGCTGGAAAGTCACGCCGAGAATTCATGGGGGGTTTAACACACACACACACACACACACACGGAGAGAAGCAAGATTAACATATTCTCATTTAGAGAAGGAACATATAACCACTTAAATTAGTCAACACAACATTAATTCTCGGAAGCAATCATTCCCAGGACAAGGAGACGCGGGGTGCGCTGCACAGGTGAACAACCCTTGACAAAGAGGCTGCCACTACCGCTGCACTAACTCCACCTAAACTGCATGTGAATTCTCTCTCTCTCTCTCTCTCTCTCTCTCTCTGCCATCATAGTGCCATCAACACACACACACACATACACACACACATACACAGTATTTAGAGATGCGCTCATTGAGACTTGGAGTGTTGGTCGGCTGTGTTCGAACACCACTCTGAACTCGAAAAAAAAAAATCTTAAATTCACACACACACACACACACACACACACACAGGGGCAGCTAAAAACAGGTACCGCAAGACTAAAATTGACATCAGGAGAACAGCAAACACTTGTACAATACAGACGTATGGATAAGATTTCCTGTGTGGATCACGGGGAAGACGCAGCTCAAGGAAACACTAACTTAACAAATAGCGAGCAAGGAAGCTTAAATTATAGACTTAAATTTCGTCAGCAGTAAACGTGATAGTAGTATATGTATGTTTTGAGGAAGTTATACACATCGGTAGAAGACTCAATCACTCACTTGTGCTTCTATGTTGCACGATCTTGCCGTGTCCCTAATCTGGAAGACTGGCCTTTGTGAGCTCAAGGGAACGCGTTGAAGTTTTTTTTTTTTTTTTATAAATTTTACTTAATTTGTATTATTTACATATATTTACACTCAGACGATCTTATACGACTTCCGACAACAACGAGAAACTACGAAAATTGGATTCATCCATCTTCACGCAAATTCCATTAAATATCTCGAGCACTTCACTCTTCCGATTCAATTCACTTCACGCAGTTAACACTCAGTGATAAAACACATCCTACACAGACCCCGCAACTGATATTCAATAAGGAATATCAGTATGTATATCCTATACATACTCAATCCCACTCTGTCGATATACAATGGTCTATCTCTGACTGCCTTACAATTGTCAGCCTCTACTTACTAGTACTGCGACAGGCGGCTTGCCTATCTTGACCCTCAGCCTGACAGCTGTGTCTAGCTTGTCTCTATCTCTTGTCTATTCCCGTCGTCTACACCTCATAATATGCACTTAATGTTTGAGCGACCTTTTGCCCTAACAAGGCTTCCATTTTTATTAGATTTTTTTTTCAATATTTCGATCATACGATTTATTTTCCCATAACTTTCAGTAAGGTTAATTTTCGAGTAACTATATTTATTTTCGAATATTTCGATCATACGTTTCATTTTCCTATATTTTCAATAAAGTTAATTTCAAGTACTTATATGACTCACCGCATCCTGTCGTTCTCTTCGGTGGTCACGTGTCTTCTCTCATTTATCAGAGTGGTGATAGTTTCTCGTAATTTTGGTAACTGATTTCGTGTTTATCATCTTTTTCCCTCATTTTGTTGGCGCCAGGGGTTTGAATGATGTTGACGCCAGAGGTTTGAACTTGGTTCACTCGTTTGTGAGGGAGAATGGGATTACCAAGATTATTTGTATCGAGTCTTTAAAGGGTGTTGATATTTGATTTATTATTATATATGAATTTACATTAATTTGGGTATAAATTATATATGTTTGTTCATAGGTCGGTGCACAAATAAGCTGCGCCTGCCGACGTGGCAAACCCGCAGGCAACAATGACGTGTCAGGCACAGCTTAGTTGTGCACCGACCTATGAAAAAACATATAATTTATACCCAAATTAATGCAAATTCATACATAATAATAAATCAAATATCAACATCCTTTAAAGTCTCAAAACAAATAATCTTGGTAATCCCATTCTCCCTCACAAACGAGTGAACCAAGTTCAAACCCCTGGCGCCAACATCTCCCCACCATAGGAGTACTTTTAATAACTCCTATCCTTACTCTCAACAACATGATCATATGACATCAAGATGTATAAATACAAATGTCTCACTAAGAGACAACTCAACCCTCACCCTGGGAAGCAAATGATACAATAAAACAATAAACAATACCCAAAGGGACAATACTGATCACCAACCTAAATCTACAATACATCTCAAACTCTCAATCCGTTTCTGTTGGTGTTAAGGGACTATGAGCTTCATCTGTTGTAACATCCTCCCCTGCAGATGAAAGCTCCAAGTTATGCAGTTTTTGCACTTTGCACTTTGCACTTTGCAGTCTTAACTTTGACACTATGAATTATTCCATCCTTCCCAGGGAATAGCTCAACAACCATTCCAAGGGGCCATTGCAAACGAGGAGAATTATCTTCCCGAACCAGCACAACAGATCCCTTCTACAGTTTACATCTGGGTATGAAACCTGTAATGATAGGGAGTAAATTCAATAAATAGTCAGACACACACACACTCCAAAACTTATCAATTTGTTGTTGTCTCAGGCTCACATAGGTTCTTATGTGACATTTCAGGAACCTGGCAATCACCTTTAAGCTCTCTATGAAATCCAGCAGTGCGCCCAAAATGAGAAGGTGTTAAAAGGGCTTACAGAATTAGGATCATCTGTGGCAAAGGTTAAGGGTCTGGAATTTACACATGCCTCAATTTCATGTTAGGTAGTCTCTAGCTCACATCTTGTTAAACATTTTATACCAAGAGCTAATTTAACAGATCGGACTAATCTTTCCCACCAACCTCCCCACCATGGGTACAGCAAACTTCCACTGGGGAGCAAGGGTGCCAAAGAACCGATGCATTTGTTTAGACATACTAATAAAAATCTTGGCATTGTCAGAGTAAATAACTGATGGAAGGCATCTTCTGGAAGAAAACCTACGAAAGGCAAGTAAACAATCACCATAAGACATAGAGCTAGTCAACTCTAAGTGTACTGCACGGACAACTCCACAAGTGAATAACAAAATGTACAGCTTCTTGCATGGAAAATCAACACAAAACAGTGGTCCGGCAGTAGACACCTGCCGAAACGATAATTACTCCCAGTGAGGTCTAAAGCACTGTTCAGGAGGTGCTGTGAACTTATCACTAAACCCAGCTGTGACCTCACTGAACGTTTCCCTTTGTGTCTCACAACACAAGGGTGCAGTCACAGCCTGCCCTCTAAAGACAACTCTCTTCCCCCACACAAAATTACAAGCACCTAATAACACACACACCCTTCACTCAAAAAATTTTAAAATCATCATGGCGACTCCTACACCAGCCTCGGAGTCCCCATCTGGGGAGGGGACCATAAATGTCCCTAGGTCGGATTGCCTTTCTCTCGACGACCCTAAGTGTCTTTGACACCCCCCTCAACTTTTTCTTCATTAACTTCTGCAACATTCGTGGTCTAAGATCTAATTTTCAATCTGTAGAACACCACCTCTCCTCTTCTGAACCTCATCATCTTTTCCTCATTGAAACTCAGGTGTCTGAGGCAACTCACAGTAGCTCCTTTTCTGTTCCCTCCTACTTTCTCTATCCTCATTTTCGATCCAAAGCTGGATGCTGCGTTTATGTGCGCAATGACTTAACCTGCTCTCGTGACCACGCTCTTGAATCTTCCGATTTTTCCATCATCTGGTTACGACTACAGAGTCACTCTCATACTAAATTTATCTGTGCTGTATACCAATCACCTAACTCCTCTGACTATAAGAAATTCTTTGACTACTTAACTTCCAAAGTGGAGCACATTCTGACCCTCTTCCCTTTTGTAAAGATCTCCATTCTTGGAGACTTCAATGTTCACCACCAGCTTTGGCTTTCCTCTCCCTTCACTGACCATCCTGGTGAACTAGCCTACAACTTTGCTATCCTCCATGACCTAGAGCAATTGGTGCAACACCCTACTCGCATTCCTGACCGTCTTGGAGATATGCCCAACATTCTTGACCTTTTCCTGACCTCTAATCCTGCTTATGCTGTCACCCTTTCTTCTCCGTTGGGCTCCTCCGATCACAATCTCGTATCTTTATCTTGTCCTATCGCTCCAATCTCTCCTCAGGATCCCCCTAAGCGAAGGTGCCTCTGGTGTTTTGCCTCTGTTAGTTGGGGGCGCCTGAAGAGGTATTTTCCTGATTTTCCTTGGAATGACTACTGCTTCCGTGTCAGACACCCGTCTTTGTGTGCTGAGCGCAAAACAGAGGTGATAGTGTCTGGCATGGAAGCGCACATTCCTCACTCTTTTTCTCATCCTAAACCTTCTAAACTTTGGTTTAACACAGCTTGTTCTCGTGCTATACATAGTAGAAAGGTGGCCCACAAAAGGTACTTCAGCCTTCCATCACCAGAAACTCATGCACTTTATATTTCTGGCCGGAACCATGCCAAGTCTGTTCTTCAACTAGCCAAAAATTCCTTCATTAACAGAAAATGTCAAAACCTTTCAAGATCTAACTCCCCTCGTGACTTATGGCATCTAGCAAAAAATATCTCAAATAACTTTGCTTCTTCTTTCCCTCCTCTATTTCAACCAGATGGCACCACTGCTATCACATCTATTTCTAAAGCTGAACTCTTCGCTCAAACCTTTGAAAAAAACTCTACCTTGGACGATTCTGGGCATGTTCCTCCCTCTCTTCCACCCTCTGACTACTTCATGCTACCTATTAAAATTCTTTGCAATGATGCTTTCCATGCCCTCGCTGGCCTAAACCCTCGGAAGGCTTATGGACCTGATGGGGTCCCTCCTATTGTTCTCCGAAACTTTGCCTCCGTGCTTACACATTGCCTAGTCAAACTCTTTCAGCTCTGTCTGTCAACATCTACCTTTCCTTCTTGCTGGAAGTTTGCCTACATTCAACCTGTTCCTAAAAAGGGTGACCGTTCTAATCCCTCAAACTACCGTCATATTGATTTAATTTCCTGCCTATCTAAAGTTTGTGAATCTATCTTCAACAGGAAGATTCTTAAACATTAAACACTTCACAACCTTCTATCTGATCGCCAGTATGGGTTCCGTCAAGGCCGTTCTACTGGTGATTGGCTTTCCTTACTGAGTCTTGGTCATCCTCTTTTAGAGCTTTTGGTGAAACTTTTGATGTTGCCTTGGACATATCAAAAGCTTTTGAAAGAGTCTGGCACAAAGCTTTGATTTCCAAACTACCCTCCTACGGTTTCTATCCTTCTCTCTGTAACTTCATCTCAAGTTTCCTTTCTGACCGTTCTATCGCTGCTGTGGTAGACAGTCACTGTTGTTCTCCTAAATCTATTAACAGTGGTGCTCCTCAGGGTTCTGTCCTGTCACCCACTCGCTTCTTATTATTCATTAATGATCTTCTAAACCAAATTTCTTGTCCTATCCACTCCTACGCTGATGATACCGCCCTGCACATTTCCATGCCTTTTCATAGACGTCCAACCCTTCAGGAAGTAAACATTTTACGCAGGGAAGCCACAGAACGCTTGACTTCTCATCTCTCTAAAATTTCTGATTGGGGCAAAGCAAACTTTGTATTGTTCAATGTCTCAAAAACTCAATTCCTCCATCTATCAACTCGACACAACCTTCCAGACAACTATCCCCTCTTCTTCAATGACACTCAACTGTCCCCCTCTTCTACGCTGAAGATCCTCGGTCTGTCCTTTACTTATAATCTGAACTGAAAACTCGTCTCTCTCAAAACTCTCATCTCTGAACATCTCATCTCTAGCTAAAACAGCTTCTATGAAGTTAGGTGTTCTGAGACGTCTCTGCCAGTTTTTCAAAAAATCTACACCTGTCACAGTGAAAGGAGGAGTAGAGTTAATTCTTAGTCATAGGAGAGGACCTACAGGTTGACGGCAAGCTTGTGAGTGATGTCTACGACAAATCATACACTCTCTACAGACTACCCTAGCAAGCTTTCTTAATCCGACAATTAAGTAACAAGATCTTAATGTTGAAATTAAAGTGGAAACACCAGCGTGTTTCAGAAATACATGTTGGAAACTAACTAACAGCTTGGCAATGTGACCTGCTGGAATAATCATAGGATACTTGCAATCATAACTTAATTCAGCCTGGTCCAGCCGACTCTTGCTTCTCAAAAGACCATTTTCATCCATGAAAGGATTGAATTTCCTAATGTCAGAATTCTTAGGGAGCGACTTTCCAAGCATTTAGGCATTGCTCTCTTGGCTGTACCTTTCTCTCTGAACACAAATTATTAACTTTGTCTTAGCTTGATCTAACTCTGTATAAGACAAGGGCCCAAAACACTTAACAGCATGAGGTTTACAATTGTTCACACACCTTATTACCCAAGCTACACACTTAATAGCTTTTGTAAAATGACCCCAGCGGATATAGTCAATCCCTACTGATGGATGCACGGACACTAAGCATGTCACTGGGCTGTCAGGGAATACCTCCTCTACAATGGGTAGTGCTGCTGGTACCTCATCCTGTTGCATGGAAGTAAAGTGTTCAGAGAGCCAAGCAGGACCATTCAGCCACGAGGTACAGGAAATTAAGTCTTCAGCAAAGGCACCTCTGGAAATAAGGTCTGCTGGATTATCTTTACCAGGAATATGGTTCCACTGAACTGGGGGGATTAAACTCTGAATCTCAGTTACTCTATTCGCTACAAAAGTCTTCCACCTATTAGGGTCTCCCTTTGTCCATGACAATACTACTTTAGAATCAGTCCAGCAGTACATTTGTACATCAGTTAAGTGTAGGGAAGTCTTCACAAATACAGATAGCCTAGCACACAGAAGAGCACCCATTAATTCCAACCTCGGCACCGACAATTTCTTGATAGGTGCTACCCTTCCCTTGGCTAGAACTAAGATTACCTTAAATGACCCTTCTCTAGTCAAACACCACTGTAAACCAAGAATCTTTGTCTCTGCATGCTTGCTGGGCTCTAAGTAGTCATTAAATCTGTGTGTTAAGGCATTGCAGTTCGAGCTCCACTTTGAAAGTGTCATACTGGCCTTGGATAGAACTGACCGTGCCTCATCAAACTTAGCAAAGGCTTCCTCTGCACTGTCAGCTCCTGACAACCAGTCATCCACATATAGATTATCCTTTAGCTCTGCAATAACTTCAGAATCAGGAAAGCTTTTAAGATGATGTTTAACAGTTGCATTCAACAGAAAAGGACTACTTTTATTGCCAAATGGAACTCTTAATCTCATTATCCGAATGTTGCCATTATAGTTCCAAAGAAATCTATGCACGTCCCTGTCTTCTTTCCTTACATTAATCTGGAGGAAAGCTTTAGTTATATCACCAGTTAAGGCAACCTTCCACCTTCTGAACTTCATAAGTACCTCTATCAACTGTGGGTTAAGAAGGGGACCCACCTCAAAACATTGATTTAATGAAACTCCATTATAGCTCACAGCAGATGCGTCAAAGACTGGTTTTACTTTACTTGTGGTGCTGACTTCCCTGACGACAGGATGATGAGGAAGGTAGAATGTGGGGTATGGGGTGTTCATCTCACCCTCAGGTACCTCTTCAATGATGCCTTCCCGTTCGTAACCCTCAAATACGGCATCATACTCCTCCTGAAGTTTAGGATTGGATTTAAATTTATGCATCAAACATAACTTTTTTCTTGCAAGCCTTTCATTATTTTGGAGGCTACACTTATGCTCTGATTTCCAGGGAAGAGCAACCTCATATCTATCATCCTTAAACTTAACTGTCTCTGAAAAGGATTTTAACACAGGATGGTTGCTAACATCAGGATGTACTTCCTTGTTACAAAGGAACTCATTCTCATTGAAATTGTTAATGCATAACATCTGAGACAACTTACCATTTCCCTTGGATGCCGAAGCACAAATCCCAGACAGGATCCAACCAAACACCGTCTCTTGAGTCACTAGTCCATCAACCTGCAAATTCTTGTTGGGGATTACAAATTTCCAATAGGCATCAGGTCCTATCAAAATGTCCACATTTACCTTCCTGTCCCGCTCATACTCATCTGCTAACTGCACAGACTTAAAGGGCAGTAGGGTTTCAGCTGGAACACAAGGACGTAATAATGGAGCACATATTGTGGGCACTTCAGCTGCAAGTAACTTCATTATTAACATCCACTAAATTAAGGTCAAAAATATCACACTGGGTAGATCTAAAACTCTTACTTCCCCCAAAGGCAGAATAGGACATCTGTTCAGAAGATACCTATGTAGGCCTAACCTTTCTTACAAATTCACTCGACACATAGGATCGATCTACCCCAGAGTCGAACAACAAGTTAGCTTCACTGTACTTGCCATGCTTTCCATACACTTTAACTTTTGCTGCTGGTAAGACACAACACATTTGTTTAAAATGTGAAGAATGACAAACACCAACTAGATCACCAGGCATAACATTGGTATCTCCCGTTTCACCTTCACTCTCCTTGGCCGGCTGACTAACAGTCCTGCCCTTAGGTGAAACATTATCCTTTGAGCAGAGAAGGACATTATGGTTGCCTTTACACTTAGAGCACTTTGCCTTGCAACCTCTAGCTACGTGCCCCCTTTTTAAGCACACACACGAATATTTTCCAGTCGTTCTGCTGAGCTGTGTTTTTCCCGGGTCTGGGCACCACTTGTTCCTCCCACACAAGTCCCATAGGAGGAGAAACCGATGAATATAACTCGCGAGGTAGAGCAACACATGGGGGCTATCAAATAGTTCGAGTCTCCTGGAGTACTGAGTTTAATAACAGCGGTGAACCCAAACATCTGTTCGCCTGCCGACGTGGCAAACCCGCAGGCAACAATGACGTGTCAGGCACAGCTTATTTGTGCACCGACCTATGAATAAACATATAATTTATACCCAAATTAATGTAAATTCATATATAATAATAAATCAAATATCAATACCCTTTAAAGTTTCAATACAAATAATCTTGGTAATCCCACACAAACCGAGTGAACCAAGTTCAAACCCTTGGCGCCAACATCTCCCCACCATAGGAGTACTTCTAATAACTCCTATCCTTACTCTCATCAACATGATCATATGACATCAGGATGTATAAATACAAATGTCTCACTAAGAGACAACTCAACCCTCACCCTGGGAAGCAAATGATACAATAAAACAATAAACAATACCCAAAGGGACAATACTGATCATCAACCTAAATCTACAATACATCTCAAACCCTTAAATCTCTCATATTCAGCCTCTGAGGAGGCTTTACAGTTCGTCTGTTCTAGACACACAAGTTGACGACAGTGTCATGGAGTGAGCCGCATCAGAACCTTGAGCATATGCTGGGAAGGCATCTGTTGGTGTTAAGGGACTATGAGCTTCATCTGTTGTAACATACTCCCCTGCAGATGAAAGCTCTAAGTTATGCAGTTTTTGCACTGGCCTATTAATTACTCCCTTTGCAGTCTTAACTTTGACACTATGAATTATTCCATCCTTCCCAGGGAATAGCTCAACAACCACTCCAAGGGGCCATTGCAAACGAGGAGAATTATCTTCCCGAACCAGCACAACAGATCCCTTCTCCAGTTTGCATCTGGGTATGAAACTTGTAATGATAGGGGGTAAATTCAATAAATAGTAAGACACACACACACTCCAAAACTTAAGTTGTTGTTGTCTCAGGCTTTCTCGCTCACATAGGTCCTTATGTGACATTTCAGGAAGCAGACCCGGGAGCAGCCTTTACGTGCTCAAGCGAACTGAACTTCTGTATACGTGCAGCAAGCTGTGGTGATTACTCATGATGGCAGAGAAGGAGCAACTTGAAAGAGGATGATCGGCTGCTCGAGGGTGGTGTACGAGAGCCTCCAAAGCTTTGCAGACTTTGCTTGAACTGCCAACTGGGTCCAGGGTGCAGCTGAAGATGCTATAGCGGATTTAGATAAGCGTCTAGACACCTTGGACCGAGTTCAAGCGGAATATGAACTGACAATAAGTGACCCTGAGCTGTTGGAAGCAGACCTGGACAAAGCAGATAGTTCACGCAGTGGTGTTAGAGCTTTTTGGGTGCAGGCTGGCGAACTGTTGGCGAAACTGGATAAGACTGCCGTCCATGAAGGGTCGGGAAGTAGTGAAGATAAGTCTGCAAGTGCAAGCCTTGAGGAAGCTGCAGGATGACCTCCTGATCCACATCAGGAGTTTGGAGGCACTGGGGGTAAGTGGCAGTGAGTTTGGCCTCTTCCTCACCCCACTGATTTTGTCTCGTCTGCCGAGCGACATCCGTTTGGAGTGGTCGAAGGAAGGATCGGGTCACGAAAGGGATCTCGCATGGCTGCTGGATTTTCTTAGGAAGGAGATTGAGCGCCGTGAACGCTCAGACTACTTTAAGGACGTGACTACTGCTGCAGGGACAGACGGCTGCAGTGTGAGGGAGTCGGAGAGAAGAAAGAAGTCTCCTAGTTCTGCACTTGCTCTTCAGACAGTCTCAGAGACATACTCAGGTGGGTGTGGATTTTGTAATAAGTCCCATTCCAGTGAAAAGTGCTTTAAAGTTATCAAACTTCCACATGCAGAACGACTGGAAAATATTCGTTCTGCTGACCTGTGTTTTAAGTGCTTAAAAAGGGGGCACGTAGCTAGAGGTTGCAAGGCAAAGTGCTCTAAGTATAAAGGCAACCATAATGTCCTTCTCTGCTCAAAGGATAATGTTTCACCTAAGGGCAGGACTGTTAGTCAGTCGGCCAAGGAGAGTGAAGGTGAAACGGCAGATACCAATGTTATGCCTGGTGATCTAGTTGGTGTTTGTCATTCTTCACATTTTAAACAAATGTGTTGTGTCTTGCCAACAGCAAAAGTTAAAGTGTATGGAAAGCATGGCAAGTACAGTGAAGCTAACTTGTTGTTCGACTCTGGGGCAGATCGATCCTATGTGTCGAGTGAATTTGTAAGGAAGGTTAGGCCTGCATGGGTATCTTCTGAACAGATGTCCTATTCTGCCTTTGGGGGAAGTAAGAGTTTTAGATCTACCCAGTGTGATATTTATGACCTGAATTTAGTGGATGTTAATAATGAAGTTACTTGCAGCTGAAGTGCCCACAATATGTGCTCCATTATTACGTCCTTGTGTTCCAGCTGAAACCCTACTGCCCTTTAAGTCTGTGCAGTTAGCAGATGAGTATGAGCGGGACAGGAAGGTGAATGTGGACATTTTGATAGGACTTGATACCTATTGGAAATTTGTAATCCCCAACAAGAATTTGCAGGTTGATGGACTAGTGGCTCAAGAGACGGTGTTTGGTTGGATCCTGTCTGGGATTTGTGCTTCGGCATCCAAGGGAAATGTTAAGTTGTCTCAGATGTTATGCATTAACAATTTCAATGAGAATGAGTTACATAAGTTTTGAGATTTAGAGTCAGTGGGAATTTGTAACAAGGAAGTACATCCTGATGTTAGCAACCATCCTGTGTTAAAATCCTTTTCAGAGACAGTTAAGTTTAAGGATGATAGATATGAGGTTGCTCTTCCCTGGAAATCAGAGCATAAGTGTAGCCTCCAAAATAATGAAAGGCTTGCAAGAGAAAAGGTTGTTATGTTTGATGCATAAATTTAAATCCAATCCTAAACTTCAGGAGGAGTATGATGCCGTATTTGAGGGTTACGAACGGGAAGGCATCACTGAAAAGGTACCTGAGGGTGAGATGAACACCCCATATCCCACATTCTACCTTCCTCATCATCCTGTCGTCAGGGAAGTCAGCACCACAAGTAAAGTAAGACCAGTCTTTGACGCATCTGCTGTGAGCTATAATGGAGTTTCATTAAATCAATGTTTTGAGGTGGGTCCCCTTCTTAACACACAGTTGATAGAGGTACTTATGAGGTTCAGAAGGTGGAAGGTTGCCTTAACTGGTGATATAACTAAAGCTTTCCTCCAGATTAATGTAAGGAAAGAAGACAGGGACGTGCATATATTTCTTTGGAACTATGATGGTAACATTCGGATAATGAGATTTACTAGAGTTCCATTTGGCAATAAAAGTAGTCCGTTTCTGTTGAATGTAAATGTTAAACATCATCTTAAAAGCTTTCCTGATTCTGAAGTTATTGCAGAGCTAAAGGATAACCTATATGTGGATGACTGGTTGTCAGGAGCTGACAGTGCAGAGGAAGCCTTTGCTAAGTTTGATGAGGCACGGTCAGTTCTATCCAAGTCCAGTATGACACTTTCAAAGTGAAGCTCGAACTGCAATGCCTTAACACACAGATTTAATGACTACTTAGAACCCAGCAAGCATGCAGAGACAAAGATTCTTGGTTTACAGTGGTGTTTGACAGTGGTGTTTACAGTGGTGTTAGAGATAGTTTTTCATTTGATTGTTTAGAATTGAAGGATCTTGAGGTAGCAACCACAAAGAGAGCAGTTCTCAGTGTCATCAGTAAATTATTTGATCCTCTTGGCCTTCTATGCCCAGTAATCATGATAGTAAAAATTATGTTCCAAGATATTTGGAGACTTGGACTTTCTTGGGATGAGATCTTGCCTACAGAATTGCAACACCGGTTTCAGAAGTGGGTTCAAAATATAAAAGTTCTTAACACATGGCAAGTTAATCGTTGTTACTTTCCAGAACTTGTATGAAACAAGCTACAAAATGTAGAACTGCATGCCTTTGGAGATGCTTCCGAGAAAGGGTATGGTGCCTGTGTATACTTGAGAGTTCCTGATAATGACGGGTCATTTAAGGTAATCTTAGTTCTAGCAAAGGGAAGGGTAGCACCTATCAAGAAATTGTCGGTGCCGAGGTTGGAATTAATGGGTGCTCTTCTGTGTGCTGTTTGAAATTTTTCTTAATCCAAATGTGCCATATCTTCATATGAACATTGTTCATCCAGAAACATCTCACTGCCGATGCTATATAGCCAACACATATGGCAGTTCAGTGTAGTAAAAAATGACTAAGGTTATATCAGTCTTTGACTTGCTAAAATAATTTTTATAGTAAAATGAAAGTGCCATTTGAAATCAGTGTTTAGAATCCTATTTTAGATGACGCAGAGCTCGCCAGTGTTCTCTTTCTACTGGCACGGAAGGGAAGCGACACACGACTTAGTGCTCGAGGCACGTCACCAGGTGTAGCGCCATGGTGGCCTGGTGGTAGCGCATGGTATATGGGTCCTGCCCCATTGCCGTGCTGAATTATGGTAAAGGCCAGAGCGCACAGGACGCAGCTGTATCCGTCTCCTTGCTGCTGCACATGCTACATTATGGCGCCCGGTAGCTGCACGTACATGTCATGCAGCTACTGCACCAACGCAGTCGTGGAAGTGGACTGATTGTTTTACATGAAATCGTACACCGCCAGCTGGCTGCTGGGCATCGCACCATAAGAGTACAGAATCAGCCAGTAGGTCCCAGCCTGGCGGCCATAATCGTGCTATGAAATCCAGAGGGAGAGGACCATAAATGTCCCCAGGTCAGACTGCTCTTCTGGTATCGACTCAAAGTGTCTTGACACCCCCTCCTCAACTTTTTCTTCATTAACTTCTGCAACATTCGCGGTTGCGAAGAATTTTAATAGGTAGCATGAAGAAGTCAGAGAGTGGAGGAGAGGGAAGAACTAGCCCTAAATCGTCCAAGATAGAGTTTTTAGGAAAGGTCTGACAGAAGAGTTCAGCTTTAGAGATAGGTGTGATAGCAGTGGTGCCATCTGGTTGAAATAAAGGAGGAAAAGAAGAAGAAGCAAAGTTATTGGAGATAATTTTGGCTATATGCCAGAAGTCACGGGGGGGGGTTAGATCTTCAAAGATTTTGACACTTTCTATTAATGAAGAAGTTTTTGGATTGCTGAAGAATAGATATGGCATGGTTCCTTGCAGGAATATAAAGTGCATGAGATTCTGGTGATGGAAGGCTTAAATACCTTTTGTGGGCCACCTCTCTATTATATATAGCACGAGAACAAGCTGTGTTAAACCAAGGTTTGGAAGGTTAAGGTCGAGAAAAAGAGTGAGGAATGTACACCTCCATGCCTGACACTATCATCTCTGTTATATGCTCGGCACACAAAGACGGGTCTCTGACACGGAAGCAGTAGTCATTCCAAGGAAAATCTGCAAAATACTTCCTCAGGTCTCCCCAAAATAGCAGAGAAAAAACGCCAAAGGCACCTCCCTTTAGGGAGATCCTGAGGAAGGACTGGAGCGATAGAACAAGATACAGATATGATATTGTGATCGGAGGAGCCAAACGGAGAATAAAGGGTGACATCATAAACAGTAGGATTAAAGGTCATAAAAAGGTCAAGAATGTTGCGCGTGTCTCCAAGACGGTCAGGAATACGAGAAAGGTGTTGCACCAATTGCTCTAGGTCGTGAAGGATAGCAAATTTGAAGGCTAGTTCACCACGATGTTAAACTAGTGTTAAACCAAGGTTTGGAAGGTTAAGGTCGAGAAAAGGAGGAATGTACGCCTCCATGCCAGAACTATCACCTCTGTTATGTGTTCGGCACACAAAGACATGGAGGCTCTGACACGGAGGCGGTAGTCATTTCAAGGAAAATCAACAAAACACCCCTTAGGTCCCCCCAACCAGCAGAGGTAAAACGCCAGAGTTACCTCCGCTTAGGGGGATCCTGAGGAGAGATTGGAGCGATAAAATACAGATATGAGATTGTGATCGGAGGAGCCCAATGGAGAAAAGAGGGTGACAGCATAAACAATAGGATTAGAGGTCAGAAAAGGTCAAGAATGTTGGGCGTGTCTCCAATACGATCAGGAATACGAGTAAGGTGTTGCACCAGTTGCTCTAGATCGTGAAGGATAGCAAATTTGAAGGCTAGTTCACGAGGATGGTCAGTGAAGGGAGAGGACAGTCAAAGCCGGTGGTGAATATTGAAGTCTCCAAGAACGGAGATCTCTGCAAAAGGGAAGAGAGACAGTATGTGCTCCACTTTGGAAGTTAAATAGTCAAAGAATTTCTTATAGTCAGAGGAGTTAGGTGAGAGGTATACAGCACTGATAAATTTAGTTTGAGAGTGACTCTGTAGTCGTAGCCAGATGATGGAAAACTTGGAATATTCAAGTGCGTTGCGCACATAAAACGCAACATCCAGCTTTGGAATGAAAATGAGGATAGAGAAAGTAGGAGGGAACAGAAAAGGGGCTACTGTAAGTTGCCACAGACACCTGTGTTTTAGTGAGGAAAAGAAGATGAGGTTTAGAAGAGGAGAGGTGGTGTTCTACAGATAAAAAATTTGATCTAAGACCGCGAAAGTTGTAGAAGTTAATGAAGAAAAAGTTAAAGGGGGTGTCAAGACACTTTGGGTCGTTATCAGAAGAGCAGTCTGACCTGGGGACATTTGTGATCCCCTCCCCAGATTCGGACTCCGAGGCTGGTGTAGGAGTTGCCATGATCATTTTGAATTTTTGAGTGAAGGGTGTGTGTGTTATTAGGTGCTTGTAGTTTTGTGTTGAGGAAGAGAGTTGTCTTTAGGAGGGCAGGCTGTGCCTGCCCCCTTGTGTTGCGAGACACAAAGGGAAACGTTGTGAGGTCACAGCTGGGTTTAATGATAAGTTCACAGCACCCCCTGATCCAGTGCTTTAAACCTCACTGGGAGTAATTATCGTTTCGGTAGGTGGCTAATGCTTCCCCCACTATATATATATATATATATATATATATATATATATATATATATATATATATATATATATATATATATATATATATATATATATATATATATATATATATATATATATATATATATATATATATATATATATATATATATATATATATATATATATATATATATATATATATATATATATATATATATATATATATCTTAACATTTATTATTGTTTATATGTATATTTGTTATTCATATATACATCGTACATGCGATGTGTTTATATCCCACGTGTGCCCATGGCCGGCCATTCTATTCTATTTTTAACCTTTTTCCTCCACATATAAACTCACAAATTAATGTTAAGGAAAGCTACTGCGACAATAACATCGAGTACTTAGCGATTACGTGTCGACCCTTTTATTTACCAAGGGAATTCAATAAGATAAACTTAGTACTTGTGTATATACTCCCGGATGCGGACGAATCTATAGCAGCGGATAAACTAGATAATTGTGTTATAAAATGTGAAAATGAAAGTCCGAACAGTGCCATAATTTTTATAGATTTTAATCACTGCGATTTTCAAGAAAAAGTCCCAACTTATGAACAAACAGTAAATTGTCCTACAAGAGGTAATGTGACACTAGATAAGATGTACTATAATATTAAAGTTTTTAAAAGACCAAACATCGGAAATGGAGACCATAACATGCTATATTGTGCGTCTACATATAAACAATTATTGAACAGAGTTAAACCTAAAGAAACTGTAATTATAAAATGGGATGATAATAAGAGGCAACAACTTCAAGCGTGTTTTGACTGTACAAACTGGTCTGTCCTGATAGAAAACGGGACCGATATCAACACTAACTTAGATATTTATAATGGGTATTTTAACTTGTTTTGATATGATCGTACCTACCAAGAAAATTAAGATATATCCAAACAACAAACCATGGATCAACAAAGAACTAAAATTTATGCTAAATGAAAAAATACAGACTCGTGCGAAATGTAAGTGATGTTGAAAGAAGAATAGTGCAAAGAAACAGATAAAACAATAACTGAATCTAAAATAATATACAAAGGAAAAGTTAAAGGCTTGTTTAAGACAAATAGAGGAAAAGACTCTTGGAAGGGACTGAACACCCTATGCAGGCACAAGAAGAAACAGAGTGTGCCTGAACCAGAAAACATCAAAATATATGTAAATGAGATGAACGCGTTCTTTGCAAGATTTGATAGACATGATTTCAGTGATGCGCGTAATGAGGTAATGGCAGAAATCCAATCTAACAGTGATGAAAGAATTTTAATTAGGCAAGAAGATGTGCACAAGTTCCTGCAGAACATACGGGCAGGCAAAGCTACAGGGCGAGACGGGGTGCCTGCCAGGGCACTTAAATGTTGTGCAGAACAACTGGCACCCGTACTGACCATATTATTTCAGGACTCAGTTGATCAGGGAGTGGTGCCTTATAAATGGAAGGAATATGAAGTGATCCAAAAAAAAAAAAAAAAAAAAAATTGCAAAAATTAACTGTCTAAAAGATCCTAAAGATTTTAGACCTGTAGTATTAACATCGAACATTATGAAATGCTTAGAAAGTATATTGAAAAACTATATCTGTGATAATACAAATAATCTAAAAAGACCCTATGCAGTTTGCTTATAGTAAAAATAGGAATGTACAGGATGCAACACTTATATTACTAAATGATGTTAACAAGCACTTAGATAAGCCTAAATCACAAGTTAGAGCATTGTATATTGATTTTAGTTCAGCATTTAATACAATGCAACCTCATATTTTGCTCAATAAAATGCTAGAAATATGTGTAAATAGAAATATCCTAAGATGGATTTTTAGCTTTTTAACTCAGAGACCTCAATATACTAATGTAAATAATGTTAAGTCTAATGTGATAGTCACCAACACAGGAGCCCCCCAAGGTTTTGTATTGTCACCCGTTCTGTTCACCTTGCATACAGATGATTGTAGAAGTGAGTTTGATGATTGAACTATTATAAAATATGCTGACGATACAGTTATCCTAGGAAAAATTGATAATGATAATTATGAAGGCTATTTAACTCAGTTAAAAAAAAACTGTTGATTGGAGTAAACTAAATATTTTGGAGCTTAATGTAAAGAAAACTAAGGAGATGATATTCGATTTTAGAACTAAAAATAAACATGTACCAGACCTATTAATAATTGAGGAGGAAAACGTAGAAAGAGTAAGCCAGTATAAGTATTTGGGTTTTATGATCGATGACCAGTTAAAGGGCAGTGTTAACACAGATATTGTGTCAAAGAAATGCAACCAAAGATTATACTTTGTACGTATCTTGAGTAACCTACGTGTAGATAAAGTGATAATTAGCCTATTTTATAAATCAACAATTGAATCTGTTGTAAACTTTTCAATCACTGCCTGGTATGGAAAGCTTACCTGTAAAGACAAAAACAAGCTGGAAAAGATTGTTAAAAAGACAGGAAAACTAGGTGCAGAGACCGTATCACTAGACAAGCTTTATCAGAGAAGTACAATAAAACAATGTATCACAATTTGATATATATATTATATATATATATATATATATATATATATATATATATATATATATATATATATATATATATATATATATATATATATATATATATATATATATATATATATATATATATATATATATATATATATATATATATATATATATATATATATATATATATATATATATCTCAGATGAGCGATAGCCTGAAGGTTGATTTTTCTTGGTATGGTATCACTTAACCCAGGTTGATCTCAAATAAAATAATTATGTATTTGCTTATTGCTTATTGACTTTATATGAAATTTTATTCTCTCTCTCTCTCTCTCTCTCTCTCTCTCTCTCTCTCTCTCTCTCTCTCTCTCTCTCTCTCTCTCTCTCTCTCTCTCTCTCTCTCTTGATCTTATATGCGGTGATATACAACTCGATCAATAATAATCTTAACTGGTTGTCCCCCTCGATATGCATGCCCACAATGTCATATATATATATATATATATATATATATATATATATATATATATATAT
Source organism: Scylla paramamosain (assembly GCF_035594125.1). Classification (NCBI taxonomy): domain Eukaryota; kingdom Metazoa; phylum Arthropoda; class Malacostraca; order Decapoda; family Portunidae; genus Scylla; species Scylla paramamosain. The sequence continues at coordinate 3,258,454 of NC_087191.1, forward strand.
ATATATATATATATATATATATATATATATATATATATATATATATATATATATATATATATATATATATATATATATATATATATATATATATATATATATATATATATATATATATATATATATATCAGATGAGCGATAGCCTGAAGGTTGATTTTTCTTGGTATGGTATCACTTAACCCAGATTGATCTCAAATAAAATAATTATGTATTTGCTTATTGCTTATTGACTTTATAGGAAATTTTATTCTCTCTCTCTCTCTCTCTCTCTCTCTCTCTCTCTCTCTCTCTCTCTCTCTCTCTCTCTCTCTCTCTTGATCTTGATCTTGATCTTATATGCGGTGATATACAACTCGATCAATAATAATCTTAACTGGTTGTCCCCCTCGATATGCATGCCCACAATGTCAGCACCAGGCAAGCAGAACAGCTAACTCTACATTCTCATAAAGGAGTTTTTTTTTTTGTGGCCGTTATCCACTTTTCATACATGATCTTTGTCCATGGCCCACCGCCAAGCATAATCCAAAGCATACAGTGACTGTCTACAGTCCAACACTTGTTAGGTCCATATAAAAGCTACTCTAGCAAGTCCTGTGATTTTATTGATTCCATTTGTTATTTTATTCTTTTATTAAGTATTAATAAAGAAATTTGTAATTTGCCTTTGTTGAATCTCATATGATTATGGAAATGGTACTAAAGAAGTAACAATGCACATAAAAACTGCGAAAATTGTTTGAACAATAAACAAACAAGAAACGAAATAAAACAAAATTTCATTGGTTTAAAAGTGTATTAATCCCACGCCATATGGTCTGATCTTTGAATCTAACAAATCTGATGACTTTATAAATCTGAAATGAAATCATAGGGAGTCATAATTAAGTGCCACAACCATGGCCTTCAGTAGGAACACACCTACATCCTCCTAGACTATTTGCTCCTGAACATTCATACCAGGTTCACGTTTCCTTCTCTTGAATCCCCATTACACTCAGTGTGATGGGCGGTGTTGCAGATTATTAACAAGCTTCTTGATTCATGGTTTTGTTTCACTTAAAACACACCGTAGGTCATGCTTCACTTCGTCTGTTGCGATGTTTCGTTTTAATGTGACGTAGTTGAAAGAATGCAGCCTCACAGGAATAAGTTAATGAAAATGATAGGAGGTACCGAAAAGCAATTTGTCTACATAGTCTAGCCATTTGTACTGAACCTGTAAGTTCCCTCCACTGGCTGCCTACCCACTAAACTCCTTTATATATATATATATATATATATATATATATATATATATATATATATATATATATATATATATATATATATATATATATATATATATATATATATATATATATATATATATATATATATATATATATATATATATATATATATATATATATATCCTCAGATATGGTCCTTATGGTCCCCTACATTCTGCTACATGGCTTCCCGGGAGGCCATGGCCCCCAGTTTGGGAACCACTATCATAGAGTAACGCCTGCGCAGAGAGCAGTTCCCCCAGGTGACGACGCCCACAAACTGGAGAAGCCTACCTACTGGTGTAAAACGTGCCCCCTTTCTAACCACCTTCAAACCATGCCACTTTCCTAAATACTTTCAAAACTTGCCACCTCCCTAATAACTTCCAAAACTCCTCTAAAATGACATCAGGAAGGTAAAGAATTTCAGTAATGAATCCTCCAATTCCTTTCCTTGATTTTACGCACTTTACGGCGCCCATCTGAAATTTAGTTTTCCGTTTGACCATAAGACGGCTTGCTGTACATAAACGTTTTATTACTTCACTATTCTATTTGTTTTGTAGACTTTATTCTTTATTTTATTGATAAATTTATTACTTCTTCAGCAAAATTTTATCATTCTTTTTTGTTTAACTTTAGCACAGTTTAGCTTGACCAGCTTCATGCAGTTTACTATTATAAACAACATTCTAGTTTACTGCTGAATTTTTATTTCTTGTATTATATTAATTCTAACTTGCATTTTTAATATTTTTATATTTAACATAATTTTACTCAAGTTTAAGACTCTTGTTTTATGTATGCACTTTATTAGCTGTTACTTCCTTTTGCTTCATTTTGTTGCTGTAGCTTCACTCAACATTCATTACTCGTGTTGACATGTTTAAAGGAAATAATTCAACTTATAAAATATTATATTAATCTATGCTATACTGGCTGTCGAGGTACGAGTAAAGAATAACTATTGTGATGATGAAAATAAAACAATGAATTCTGAATTTAAAACTCTCTCTCTCTCTCTCTCTCTCTCTCTCTCTCTCTCTCTCTCTCTCTCTCTCTGTGTGTGTGTGTGTGTGTGTGTGTGTGTGTGTGTGTTCTGGTTGACTCAGCAGTCGACCAAGCATTGTATAACATTACCAAGAATGTTGTATCAAATACAACAGTGTAAAGTGGTCACAGACCAACAAGGTTTCTGAACTACATCGGAGTGACACACCAGCGTGGGCGCGCCGGCCATTTTGAAATATTGACGTTGTCTGTTATGTACAGATGTGAAACATACCTTCAACGTGTCGGGTGTCTGCGGCACCAAACACTGGCCGCCATTATGCCTCATTACCTCATCGCTGTTTGACGGACGTGACATTTCAGAGTTTCGGTAAACTAAGCATCAATCACGAGACAAAGGAGAGGTTTTCACTCATTCAGTGGAAGCTCTCGCCTTGTAACAAACTTAAATACTAAACTATATTAAATTATTCTGTGGAATATTACATTAGGTAATATATATATATATATATATATATATATATATATATATATATATATATATATATATATATATATATATATATATATATATATATATATATATATATATACAACTTTAATCACTGTCTATGCATCCTTGTCATATTGTGTTATCCATTCTGTTTCCAAGCCCTTCAGAAGACTTTTCCTTATCCGTCTCAAATATGACAGTGACTGACTTCTTAATCGACGATATGTTACATTTTCATCTCATATTGCTACCAGAGCAGCTTTTGAGGCAATAAATTATCTGTATCTTGGAGACACCAACTTAACTGCTGAGATTCGCTCAAGGAATGTGGTTGACAGTGAGAATGATGATTGTCCCAGTTGATGAATTACCGGTGGAGACAAGAACAAGATGATTAAAGGAAATCACAAATGAAGCCTGGAAAACATAAAGCATATCTTAAGACTGAGGGAGAGCTATTGTCTGCCCCTTTCATGAAAAAAAGGTGATAAAATCCAATGTAATAATTATAGAGGTATATCACTATTGTCACCTATAGGTAAAATGTATGAGAGGATTTTGGAAGCAAGACTAAGAACACAAATAGAGAACAAATTAGGGGAATGGCAGTGTGGTTTTAGATCAAACAGAAGCACAATGTATTTGGTGTTTACTTTAAAGATAATAATAGAGAAGAGTTGGGAATGAGATAAGATGAAAGTGTTTATAGACATGGAAAAAGCATTTGACAGAGTACTCTGTGAAAGACTAAAGAATATACTGAGGAAGAATGAATACATAATAGCATCAAAATTGAGAAGATCAATAAAGAGTATGTACAATAATTGCAAAAGTAAAGTTAAACTAAATATTAATGGCACAGACTGGTTCGAAATAAAATCAGGAGTTATACGAGGAATCCTCTCTCCACTTTTTTTTTTTATAATATCTATGCATTTTTGTATGATAGAAACTGGAAGAAATAGAGAAAAGATCACCTTAGCTTATACAGATGACGTAGCTATCATCTGCGATTCAGAAAGAAATCTCCAATACATAAGAAAAAAATAAGGAAAACGAGATGAAAATAAATACTAAGAAAACAGAAGTATTTTAACTAAGTAGAGAAAATGAACCTTTGAACATAAGGATCGGAGAACAGATAAAACAGGTACAGAATTTCCAATACCTGAGTATGCAAATAAACGCAGAAAATAAACAGGAAGTGGAAATGTCACAGAATAACTAAATATAAAATCTTAATGGCATTGTATTCATTACTAAAAGACAGACGCATCCCTGAAAACACCAAAAATAATAATTTATACCACCATCATACGGTGAGGTGTGAACTCTGACACAAAGAACAAGTCAAAACTACAAGCAACATAAATAAAAGTACTAAAATTGATTAAGGGTATAACTAGAAGAGATCGAATAACAAATAAGAATATAAGAGAATTAAGATTAATTGCCATCACTAAGGTTGTGGAAAGAAATCGACTAAGATGTTATGGGCATGTAAAAAGAATGGAAGAAGAAAGGTTACTGAGACAGACTCTGGAATGGATACCACAGGGGAGAAGACCAGTGGGAAGATCGAGAAAGAGATAGATAGAAAGTGTCAATGAGTAACTTTAGAAGAGAGCAGAAAAACTTGACATGAAAAAACAAGAGCTCTACATGAAACCAGCTCTACATGAGCTGCGGTGACTGACAGGGTGTGATCTAACAGAAGCCGGATGAGAAAGATGAGAAAGTAACATGATAATGTGTACCGACAAGGTACACCGCTGCTACTACATGTACCGTCCCGCTGATGGCACCACATGTACTGTCGTTGATACATAGAACGCGATTGGTACGTTCTACTTCCACCCTGCCTCCTGCAGGATGGGGATATACGGTAAAGGAGTTACTTTTCGCAGGGTTAGTCGTATATTATGCAAAGATGAATAATACAGTGTATACTCACTCCAGAATCTTGTCCTGCACTCCTCTCTTTCCAGATCTCTGCCACCAATGGGGAAGTCAGTCTCTATTTATATGCTACAAATCAATAGATAAGTCCACATGGGGGATTTACAGCACCAAACATCTAAAGAGAGCAATATAGAGACAGAAGAATTAACATACTCGTAGGCCTATGTGATAATCCACGGGAGAGATGTATGCACAGGTGTTTCCGCAAGGGATAGATCCACGTGGTGGGGTGAGGTTAAGTACAAGTTGTCACCTGATAGAAGAGTCACATTCCTCTGAGTATGAAGTAGTAGCAGTAGTAGAAGTAGTAGTAGTAGTAGTAGTAGTAGTAGTAGTAGAAGAATATATCTCTCATATCGGTACAAATGTTAACTTTTTATGGTTCTTATCTTCCTGAGCGTGTGAAGTTTGATCCTCTTTCTCTCCCAGTAAAGGCTTTTATCGACCGTCCTGGTGTTAGAGTTCGGTCACGAAAGGAAAACTACAAATCGTTCCCGGTGCGGTCACTGTTCTGCCCTTGACTCACACCCTACTCCTGAATGTGAATCTGAACCTTGCTGTTTTTATTGCAGGGAAGCTCACCCATTACGTTCTCGACAATGCAAGAGATGCGTACCATCTGTAGGACATTCGTCAACTGGTTAATTATCACCTCATTATTCTTGGCAGTGCCAGGAATGTTGCTCCTGCTGTTATTGTCTACAACAAGTGTTTTGCAAGATGTCTCAGATAAGCCTTCCACTGCATCTTCAGCAACATCACAGACTCCTTCTACAGTAGTTCATATTCCTGAAGTCCAGGCTCCCATGGATTCTCAGCCAAAAACACTTCCGAAGGCTATTAAACCACAACAGACACTCTTCGATAAAAAATCTCCCAGAGTTCATTCTCAGTCCCAATAGAAACGTTTCCTAGGATCTGCCGAGTCCCTTGACTCAACGGGCATTCCCCCTAGAGAGATTCTTTTGGGAACATCAGGACTTATATAAGCGAAGCGATTCATCCACATAAGCACTTAAGAACATGAGCAAATAAAAAAAGTTGCAAGAAGCCACCAGGCCTACACGTGGCGGTCCCTGTATGAAACATACCTACCTATTTCCATCTATAATCCCCATCCATAAATTTGTCTAATCTTCTTTTAAAGCTCCCTAATGACTCAGCACTAATAACTACCACTCTGTTTGAGAACCAATTTCTTCCTATCTCTTTCTTCAACCGAAATTTTTCAAGCTTGAATCCATGATTTCTTGTTCTATCCTGATTATTGATTCTAAGAATTTTGCTTACGTCACCTTATTATAATCCTTTACCACTTAAAGACTTTTATCAGTCTCCTCTCAAACTACTTCTCTCTAAGGAATGTAGATTTAATAGCTTCAGTCTCGTATCGTAAGGAATACCTATCATCTCTTGTATCCTTTTAGTCATTTTCTTTTGTACTGATTTAAGAAGACCTATATCCTTCTTGTAATATGGGGACCAGCACTGCACAGCATAGTATAGATGAAGTCCGACTAGGACTAAACACGCCTTTGATATTACTTCGTGACTTGTACTTTTAACATTCTTAAAAATTAATCCTAATACCCAATTTGCTTTATATCTGTCCCCTATGCATTGTTTTCTTAACAGAGATCAAAGCTAAATAACTCCAGAATCTTTTTTTGTTCCTTGAACTTACCAGAGCTTCGTTGTTTATTGCGTATCTACTGAAAGGCTTTCTTCTACCTACGCTAAATACTTTGCATTTGTGAATATTAAACTACATTTGCTATCTGTCTGTCCATTCGTTCATCTTGTCCAAGTCTGCCTTGCAAATCGATGGCATTCTAATCTAATTAACCTACCTATCTTCGTATCATCCGCAAACTTACCAACATCACTACTAATCCAACTATCTAAGTTATTAATATGTTAAAAACAACAACCGTCATGGACGTTGAGGATTTTTCTGCACGTCTTCATAATATATCTTTCTCCTCACCGAGAGATCCGTCTGCCTCGAGAAATCCACCTCCTCATGTCTCTCCAGGTATCTCAGAGACCCTTGGTGGGTTCCTATCACTGCACCAAGTGCTCAATCGCAGGCTCCCGCTTCTACAAGCAACCAGAACTAGAAAAGCCTCACCGCTCGAATACGGTACCCAGTCAGGTTGGCAAAAGGATGTTCCTCTCTGAGGGTTCTCTGAGAACCGTATCAAATTAACACTGTGCAGATTCCAGCAATGGAACTGTCGTAGTTTGCGTGCCCCTCTGGGAGGAGCTGAGTCTTGTCACATTTCTCTCCAGAATATGTCTTCAAGAGACTCAATTCCTACCGTTCTTTTAGGATATTGTGAAATTTATTCTGATTTTAACTTAGGCTAAGGCCACCGCGGTAACACTGAAATTCTCGAGGTTCGTAACGATATACCTTACACTAGTCTCGAACTCCATATTAAACTGTCCTTACACGGTATGTAATGTGTATCTCCCACCCGGTGTTTCTATCGAGACCTTCCTTCTTGTATTCTACTAGAACTAGAAGATTTTAACGGACGCCATCCGTTGTGTGGTGAAAGCACAATCAAACCCAGAGGTGTTTTACTTGCTTTTTTTTTTTTTTTTTTATAGACGATGAGGAGTTAGGGATTTTAAATTCAGGGGATTAAATGCATTTCCATAGGCAAACTGGTACTTTTGCAGCCATTGCTATTTCTCTCAGTTCTGCTAATGCTCTCTTAGATTTTAATTTGCAAGTTTTACTAGATTTGTAGGGAGCGACAACTTTCCCATATTCAAATAGGCATGGTCTGAACCACGGTCTCATATTCCCAAGTGGCGTCTAGATAGGGTTGATTGGTAGCTTTTTTCACAAGTCACTTCATATGATCGTTCATTGGCTGACTTTTGATAGTCCTGATGAGGCAGCGACATATTTTATTGATATATTACAATCTGATGTTCTCCAAACCGTCCCTAGGACGTCTGGCAGTTTTCCCAAACGTCTGCATGGTTCCTTGGTGGACCAATGATTGCTCTGCTGCTGTGCTGGCGAAGAGTGCTGTCTTCTCTCGTCTTCGTCGACATCGAGGGGACCCCCAGTGCATGGACGCCTTCCGACGGGCGCGGGCTCAGGTTCGGTGGTTCTTAAAGAATACACAGCAAACGTCTTGGAATGATTAAAGCTAAGACGTCACTTACATAAGTATGGAACAGAGTTCACTAGATTTATGGGAAGTTTTTGCATTCTTCTTCTCCTGTATTGTCTCATGCTGGTGAGACAGTGGCTAACCCCACGATGATTGGTGCCATATTTGCAAATCATTTTGCTAGTGTTTCCAGGAGGGATCCTAATTCGCCCATGGCTCACCATGGTCACCATCTGCAATCTCGTAGAGTAAACTTTACTTTCAAGGGGGTTGAATCACATCATGTCCCCTTTTCTATTTCGGAGTTAAAGATGAATGTATCTTAGTGCAGTGATTCATCATCAAGCCTTGATATCCCATATGCCTTTTTACTCCACATGTCTGATAGGGTTTATTCCTAATTATTAGACTTCTTTAACTTTATTTTGAATACAGATGATTTTTCCTTGTTTGGCGGTGTTGCTGTAACTATCCCCATCCCAAAGCATTGAGAAGACCATCAGTTGGCTATCAATTATCGCCCTATTTCTTTAATATATTGCATTTGTAATTACCTGGAAAAGGTGGTTATTGTCAGGCTTGTATGGCATATAGAAAAAAGCAATTACTTGTTGTTTGTTCAATATGGCTTCCGAAAAAAATGTGGTCTACGTCTGATGCTCTATTGTCTTTAGAATTTTCTACTTGTGAGGCATTCGCAAGTTAACAACATTTTTTTGATTTGGAGAAAGTATATGACACTTGGTACTGGGATGGATGATACTTAGGTCATATAGGCCTCAAGTCAGATGGCACTTGGTATCCAAACCACTTGGTCCCCAAAATGTCTCTAGATGCCTGGAGTACTAGCTTCGTGAAGGCAGCAAGTTGATCCACACACACACACACACACCAATATAGCGTTCACCAACCTATCCACTACTTACTCAACAGCATCCAACCACCCACTCAATCACTCAGCCATATCCACCCACTCACATCCACCCATCCACAGCTATAACTCCATCCATCTATCCACCGACTCACATTCACCCACCCATCTACCTCCATTAGCCCACCCATAGAGACATCCATTCAACCACATCCACTCACTGCACCCTACCCACAAGCACACACACCTGTCCATCTTCTACCCACTAACCTACCCACCCACACTCACCCATCCACCATCCCACCCACACCAACCAAACCATCCACCCTACCATCCAGTGCACACTGAACTACCCATCCACAACCACAACCACTCACTGTTCCATACACCCATCCATCCGCTGTCCACTGACCCTGCACCAACCTACTCACTCATTCATACTCATCCACCCAACTACTTACCCATCCATCCACCCATCTACTCACCTACACCAAACCCACTATCCACATCTCACCCACACACCCCATCACTCACACCTTGCACTCACCAAGCCCATCAGCGATCCACCGGCTCACCCATCTATCCATCCATCGAAACATTCATCCACACACCAATGCACCCATCCACCTATCCAACTACCCACACATACATTCACCTACCCATTCACTCACCAATTTACCAACGCACCCACTTGTCCATCCACACAACAATTTACCCAACTACCCATTCACCAATATATCCACCCACACATCTACAATCGTGTATATGTGTATGTGTTCTCACACACTTTTAGTTAAGTTATTTCTCAGGTTTAAGAGTGTTGAAGGAAAATCCAAAGGTTGCAGAACTGTGTATATATATATATATATATATATATATATATATATATATATATATATATATATATATATATATATATATATATATATATATATATATATATATATATATATATAACTACAATAAAAAAAAAAGGCCCACTTGGGTGCCAGTCCCCGAACAGAGTCAAAAGCACTCGTCAAAAATTAAGAGATAAGTGTCTTGAAACCTTGAAAGAGTTCAAGTCATACGAAGGAGGAAATACAGAAACAGGAAGGGAGCAAGGGATAAATGATTGAGAATACTGGTTAACTCCTGCATTAGAGAGGTGGACATAATAGGGTTGAGAGAAAGAAGAAAGTCTTGTGCAGCGAGGCCGTGGGAGGAGGCGAGACATGCAGTTACCAATATCAGAAGAACAGTTAGCATGAAAATGGCAGTAGAAGATAGCAAGAGATGCAGATATGAGGCGATGAGAGAAAGACTCAGTTAGAGGAAAGAAACTGATTAGACGAAAAGCTTTTGATTCCACCCTGTCTGTCTAAAAGAGCGAGATGAATGGGCACCCCCCATACATGTGAAGCATACTCCAAATCAGCGTGAGTTACTTATTTTCTTAAAGGTAGAGGTAGGTGAGGTTCCAAATAAGGTGTCAAAAACGTCAAATACTCTTTTAATCTCCAGAGTAAGGGGATGAGGTCGCTTGGGTCAGCCTCCCTAAACTGCCACCTGTGTAGTTTAGTGCAGGGCTCATATTCACCTATAAAGGGCCCTTCTGGTCTCCTGTAGTGATTAAACAAATGAAGTCGCCACTCTGTTTTTTACCTGAACACGGAGAAAGGCATAACAAACTCCCTGACAGGCACTGAACACACTTCACTTGCTGAGAAAGAATCGTACATCCACGTTCTAGGAGGGGCGCAGCTACGACAAGGACGAACAACTATGAGGTTTTTAATGTTCTGTGAGCTACCGCGCTCTCTAGACAAAAAAAAAAAAAAAAAAATTTACTCTCACAAAGCATTACATCCTCTCGTTAAACAGTAATATTTACAGCCTCCCAGAAGACGGGTTAATACCGTCCAGAAACGGTCCAGAAACGGAAGTAACATCTAATGCACAACAGAGATTCTCTATATTCTCTAAACCCAAAGCTCTCAACTAAGGTCTGTAATATCTGTAATATAATATAATATAATGTAATATATATATATATATATATATATATATATATATATATATATATATATATATATATATATATATATATATATATATATATATATATATATATATATATATATATATATATATATATATATATATATATATATATCCCAACTCCGTGCCAGTACAAAGGCATGCCCCATGTGGCTGAGAGGGGGACCGCGCGAACAGGCAACTTCATGTGAATAGGGGGGGAAGGGAAAGAAAGGCGGTGGGGGGAGGGGGGGGAACTTAAGGTACCGGGCCGCACCTCGGTCCCTCAGACATTGCAGTAAAAGAACAGTATATTTCAGAAAATTATTGTGAGCATACTACAAGGGGTGGATGGACCCCGTTTACTCTATAGGCAAGACGAACTCTTCATCTATAAAACGTGTGACTCAACATGAGGGAACAAAAGCGAGTATGGAAATTTAATTTGGGAAGAAGGGTAACTGTATAATATATGCTCGGAGTTTTTAAAGTAACCAGGGTGAAGGTGGACAGGTAGTTCTTGCGCCTCAGGCATCTACTGCCTTCGTCTCTCTCTCTCTCTCTCTCTCTCTCTCTCTCTAGTCATCATCTTTCTATTTCTCTTCTTTCCATCTTGCTGTGCGCAACACGCCCCTTCCAAAAAAAAGAAGAAAAAAATCAAATTACACGCAAGCTTACGAAATTTTTTGCACATACGACAAATAAATTAACGGTTCTGCACATGACTACTCACTCCAAGGTGTTAGAGTTAGAACAATGACATGCACAGTCATCATAACAAGAAACACGAGGGCTCCAACTTGGCCCTTCATACTCAAAGTACCGTTTTCTCTTTCTACTCCTCCCACTAGATTTGTCTCTGTCTCTCACCCAGGACCTACGATCTCCTCAGCTACACTGGTATGAGGGTTTGTTCCTACAGAGAGTCGTTTATGTCACTTTTCATCCAGCAACTACGGCTGCTCCAGCTTTTCCTGTGACTTATCTTTTCCTTCTCCATCATCTTATCTTTCCTCTACCTTCATTACTTCTCCATCTACTCTCCCCTCTCCTGGTCTCTCTACTATATAGACTATTCCTCCTTCTGTACTTTCTTCACATTGCATAAACCCTAGAGTCGCCAAGCAGCGATAACCCTGCGCCCTTGCCACACAGCTTCCTGATGCGTCATCACGGTACCGCCAGGTAATACTCTTCCTAGCTGGACAATGCCCATCTCTGGGCCGCCAGGCAAGTCCAACTCGCTGGTCCCTTCACTTCTCCTCACTGAAGAACACATTCGCCGTCCACAACTTCATTCCAACTTGCCCGCTTCAGGTTCCTCAAAGCCACCATTTCACACACATATAATTGATAAAATAAAAGTGCCACCTTCTCGGCAAATATAATAGGAGCCTTCTGATCGCTCTTAAACGAAATAGTACTTCTGGGACGTGATACGGCCAAGCCTGCTTGGCACTGTAATGAAGTACCAGCTGCCTACCAGCCAGCCTGGGCTCACCTCAACTTCACCACTGAAGTGAAAACTAAAAAAAATATCCTGCCAGGGTAAACAGACATAAAACATACAAATAACACTTTAATGGATATCAAAATAAATCAATACACAACACGTGTAAACTCGCAACAAAAAGAAATAAGTAAATAAAACTTGTACACCTTAAAACTTCCAGCTGAGGGACACGACGGGTAACCCTCATTCACACAAGCGCTTCTGGTCCCCTGCTGACAGTGATGACAGACGTCTCCCTCTTGTCACCACAAACTGATAGGGCTCAGGGTGGCCACTCACTACACCACTCCTTCAGTAGACAGGCACACACTGGTGAAGACGGCTGCGGCTACGGTCCTAAAGCATCACCGTGAAACTCCTGCAACACACCCATGGTGCACTCTAATCATCCTCTCTCCCGCTCACTACATTTCATTAACATCCAACGCTTTGCCCAACAATGTCTTCACACTGAAATACACTATCACATACCTGCTATGCTGACAAAGCTACACAATCCAGACCTCTAAACCAACGCCTCAAGTGTCCATGTTCCGCGCCAAAATCTCTCCCGTTCAAAAAAAAAAAAAAAAAAAAAAAAAAAAATTTGCCATCAAACCCCACGCTAAGCAGTTGAACATCGCGATGCGTCTAGCTCCACCTGACTTCTCACATCACTGCCAGGCACAGCAATACTATCACATCTCACTCCTCCCGCCGACTAACCGAGGACACAGTATTCGCCACAACGAGCTGATGGCCGCTTCTTTCCAAGATGCAGCACACACATTCCCGTACGCGGAGCGAAACTAACACACGTGGCTATCCCAAAACAATCAGTCCCGTTTGAAACATGAGCACGGGCAACGTATCTCTTGGCCAGCTTCACTATTCCCAGCAACTGCTCCCACGTGCAATCACTTCTCATCATATCCGATTCCTTGTCGTTTCAAAGAGGACGACATCCATTATCACATACTTTTCCACTTAGGCCCAGCACCTGACAATTAACTAGCAACGATGCGAGTAGTTTCTGAGCGGCAAGCAGCAAGCTACCACTGCCAGCCTCACTCAACGTTGCCTCCTGATGCTGCGCCGTAACGCTCGCGTCAGCTACAACATTACAACTCCCACAGAGAAGAGGGATCGGGTTACTAACATCTCTTAAATCTCTTTAATCTGAAGTGTACGACTGTACAAGACGACTTCGAGTCATAGTAGTTAGTCAAGTTTCTCCAGCAGTTGTTCGATAGAAGATTCCTGTGGATTATCAGGAGCACAAAGGGAACATAGCTGGTCCCACCAACGAGAGGAAAAAAGACTGCCCCGTATGCTGTCCGTATCGTCAATCTTGTTGGCGAGAAAATATTGCACAAACCGCTCCTAATACTCTCCCAACGCAACTCACTCTCGTTCAATACAATGAGGCAACCAGAGCATAATTGGATCACTTGCTTTCACGTGTGCTCGTCGCGAATGCATGTGACTCGCAGCTACATAAGATGTTGGTGTAGCTTGATGTGTTTGTGCTAATTTAAACAGTGGTGCTTCCAGCTTGGCGAGTACTGTTAGTCTATGGACCCTATTCTGAAACCCTTTTGCCTTCACCTCGGGTACTTTGAAAACCTCTAGTTGAACTGAAAGGTGGTTTTTAAGGGGTATTTTACGGTTCTAGTGATAGATTAGCAAGATTTCTACATTACTTGCCTGAGAAATCGTCTTGAGAACCCAACTAATCGTCTGTGGCCTTTGAAAATAGTCTTAGTAAGAAAGCGAAGCGTTTCTGAATACGAATCTATCTTTGACGGTCCAGGTTTAACACTCCTAGTACATAGTATCTTACAATTAAAACTTAAGCAATATTCGAATCAATCACAGAGCTGCCATCTGATAGTCAACTGCTTACGATATGATTAGAATGCTACACAAGGATACAAAATATTATCTTTATTAATTAATTATTACTATCATTATTATTATTATTATTATTATTATTATTATTATTATTATTATTACTATTACTATTATTATTATTAATGTTGTTGTTGTTGTTGTTCACGAATCTTTCCACACCAAGTCATACCTCATGCAGCCTTGAAGTTAAGTGAGGATGGATCTGCCTCATCACCCGTATTGCAAGTGAGGTGGGGACAGCACCACCTCCATCAATAAAAAACAACAATGAATAATAATTATAATAATAATAATAATAATAATAATAATAATAATAATAATAATAATAATAATAATAATAATGTCAAATGAAAAAAATACAAGAGTGATTGTAAAAGGAGTAAGGCGGCGCAACATCGCGTTCATATGGCGCCTCTACAAAATATCAAAAGCAACTAAAATTGTGATAAAATAAAATAACAGTAATATTAATAACAAAAATTGATACAGTAAAATAAAAGTTAAAATGTCAATTAATAAAAAAATAAAAAAAATAGATAAATACAATAAAGCAAACAAATTAACCCATCCTATCTTGACCAGTGAACTGAGACTTGAGAGAAATGGACACTGGAGTAAGTGTCACAGCCCAGGAGACAGATCAAATAGCAAGGGGAGCATCTCATTCTCAGATTGGGGGGACGTGCACCGAGCGAGGTACGATCAGGTAAGATGTCTTACTAGTCATCCCAGAACAGAAAGCTTGTTTGAGCGATGGGTTTTTAAGAGATTCTTCAGTCAGCAACGTTGTCGAAGTTTTTTACTGAATTAGTGAAAACGACAACACTCGCCACCCAGGAAACTTTAATAGGGAAGCAGATATAAGCATAATATATGATTCAGTTGTTTTGGTAAGACTGATTGATTTAGCTTATGGCGCCGCAAGGTCGCGGTCATATAGCGCCGCTACAAAACTTTTAAAAGCAACAAACTTTGCAATTCAAAATATTGATATTAAAAAACAAAATTATAGGTATGGTAAAATTTTTAAAAGATCACTAAAAAAGTAAACATAAAAAGAAAGAACTATAAAAATGAAAGGGTTGGTGGTATTTTAATGTTTTGACTGTTTAGCTTGATTAAAACTGGGCAACACTGACCTAGACAACTGTGTCTGGCGTTGTTTGTTTCGAATCCAAGACACTGACCTCACTGACCCA
Organism: Scylla paramamosain; assembly: GCF_035594125.1. Taxonomy (NCBI): domain Eukaryota; kingdom Metazoa; phylum Arthropoda; class Malacostraca; order Decapoda; family Portunidae; genus Scylla; species Scylla paramamosain. The sequence continues at coordinate 3,273,820 of NC_087191.1, forward strand.
GATGTCTGGTGTTGTTTGTTATGTGCCCAAGACACTGACCCCACAGACCCAGGCCCCAAGGCCTGGCGTTGTTCGTTACATGTCTTCCTCACTCGCCGCCATGTTCTCCCAGTGCAAAGATAAAGTTCTGCCCAATATTATATTACCGATAAAATAAATCAAATAGGAACAGTTAAACGGTAATCTATAGTTTATTTAGAAGAAAAGCCTTCTCCACAAAATTAAGGACCTCATGTCCCGGGGAGAAAGTCCTGTCTCCAAGTATCAGCGACATCTTAGAAAATCCCATCGTCATCGCGGCAACGGAAAAGGTATCGCTTTCTCACCTCCGCCAAACTGGGACACTTCTCTAGGAAATGTCACATTGTTAGGGGAACTAAGAAGTCATCACAAAATGGTTGGGTTTCCCGTGACATAAGGTAACCATAAGTGAGACGTGTGTGCAATGCAGTCTCTGAGCGGCGTTCCTGCACATGGACATGTTTATGGATGGAAAGTTACACGGTTATCTTACCCAGCTCAGTGGTGGTAACCAAATTCTCCCACCTGCCCTACCAATTGTAAAGAACTGCCACTCTTATACCGGAGTATAACTCATGAAAGGGAGTGGAGTTGGAAAGAGTAACCCGAGTTGCATCCTCATTAGCTAGCCTATCGGCCTTCTCATTCCCCTGAACTCCAACATGTGCAGGGACCCAGCAAAATGCGATGTGATGGCTTCTACGCTGTAAAAGGTATAGCCACTCAAGAATTGATAAAACAAGTGGGTGAAGGAAAGAAGAACTAAAATGTTGAATAGCGGAAAGAACGCTGCGAGAATCGCTAGAAGTTGTAAAAAATGAGGTGGGAAAAGTAGAAATAATTCTTAAAGCTAAAATAATGGCAGACAGTTCTGTCATAAAAATTTGGGGCAACACAGAGGAGGCTACCGCCTCGACAGAATGAAGGAAAGATAACACCAGATCCGATTCCATCTTCGGATTTTGAATCGTCCGTAAATACAAGGATGGAATCGAAATATATGGAATAGTGTTCCTAGAATAATGCATTTGACTCATAATCCGGTATTAAGTTCTTATTACGGATAGCAGAGCCGCAGACAGAAATATATGGGAATTGCCAGTAACCAACTCTAAAATATCTACAGGGACTTACAAAAACGGAGGGTACATTTAATGCCGTCGTATGATGCAAGCCTAACGCCAAAAGGTTTAGGCAAACTCGAGTGAGACACATATAAATGGGAACGTGGATCACAGAATATGGCCGCACTAGGAACATAATCAGGAAGGCGTTTGTCATGGATCGGGGTTCCTTTACACTTTAACATCTGCCGATCACATGCGACTCCTGGTTGAGTCTCCAGGTAGACCAGGGTAGGACACTCAAAAGAAAGCACAGTCATAAATCTTTGACTTATATTTACACAGTAACTACAACAAAGGCCTGGCTAGCTATGGCTACACTCAGTGGCGCGTGAGCGGCACACAGAAAGAAATATCTATTCCTCCGGAAGTGAGGCCAATGCCCGGTCCTTCTACGTTGTGAGAGCACAGCTTTACGTTAAGTTACTGGATCACGGAGGTAATCAGCCGGAACTATGCACTGTATCAGTCTGCCGCACAAGGAGCGACAACCACGTGGTCGCTGGGTGACTGGATATGCTCTCGAGAACAGGCCTTACCACAAATAACTCACCCAAGGCGTTCCACTGGTGTACTCACTCCTCCAGTCTGCTTCGATGAAAGCCAGCTTCGTCGGTCAGGGCTTCGGCTTACCGCTGCACCACTCTGTCCTTTCTGCAGGCTGGTTCGGGTGGAGTCGAGGAGGGCACGTCTGGGCCGCTGGGTGACCCGGCTTTGAGTGAGGCCTGGTGAGGTCGTAACCCGCTCACCTGGGCCCGCGCGCATTGATACAGGCTCCGCCCATCTGCCCGCATGGCAAATGGTTCTCTCCTATGATAGGGCGGTAATTTATTGCCCTCTCAAAATCTAGTGTTGCTGTGCTCTCACATTACCCCATACAAACGATGATTTTTTTTTCCGGGAAGAAAAAAAAATCTAAGCCTAACTAGCTACCAACGGGTGTGTATAGACTAAAAGGGTCTTCGGTTGGAAGCTCAGGTGGCTCATGAGGGTAAAACCCCGTATTTACGTTAAGAATCTAGCTTAGGGGAAAAAAAACTCCTGAACCAGCTTAACCTTCCCGTGGCTTTTGCAAGACGAAATATCGTCAGACTTAAACCGCCCTCCTGTTGTTATGTATGTTTGTGTATAACATAACGGAGTGTAAGTGTTCCAGTGTACGTAATGTATGTGTAAGAGACACGCAGACGCTACACGAACACGGAGCGGTGTCTTCGGATTCATCTTGGGGAAGACGCGGCGTGGTGACACCCCTCTCTGGGAGACACAAGTGTGTTCTGAACGGCCTTCAGGTCGGGGTTGGCCTCAGAGCCCCTCTGCCAACAAAGAGAAAATTTATTGTCTTCATAACACCATATACATCTCATATTCAAACACAGGACGCAAGTGACAACTCATCCTGTAGTTGGGGTGTAGTAGTGTGGGTGGTTACTCGTCTCGCTGGGCCACCACATAACCTGGTCCACACTCTTCCTCTCCCGGCACCTGGAAGACGTCCTCCATAAGGATGCTGCTGCTGCTGCTAGGGGCGAAATTGGGGTGATTATGTGCAGCTGTTGAAAGGGAAAAAATACCACGCACGGCTTTCAAACAGGCGGCCTTGTCCTCAGCATATGCTGGTTCCTGAGCGCCAGCGTTACCAGAGATGGCAGGCGCATGATACTCCTTAAGCATGTTAATGTGAAGACATTTCCGTTTTCCATCAGTCAATACTGCATAATTTAAGTCGGAGACGCGCTCTAGGACCTCATAAGGCCCCTTCCACTGCGCCAGCAACTTATTATGAGCAATGGGTAGGAGTACTAAGCACTCCTGGCCAGGCTGCAGGGTGCGTAGTCGCGCATTCCGATTATAATGAGCCTTTTGTACCTCCTGGGCCTTCAGGAGTTCTTCCTTGGCCATACGACAGGTTTCTTTAAGTCTGCCAGCCAGGTTTATAACGTACTCGTATGTTGTACGTACCTCCGGACTTGGCACGTCCTCGTCCCATAGCTCTCTCAGCACTTGGAGTGGACCGCACACTGCTCTTCCGTAGAGTAGCTCGAAAGGTGAGAACTTCAGTGTACTCTGCGGTGCTTTCCTGTATGGGAACAGGAGAGGAGCCACAAATTTCGGCCATTCCTTGGGTTGCTCGGCGGCCAGCCGTTTGAGCATCTTCTTCAGTGTGCCGTTGAACCTTTCGCACAGACCGTTACACATGGGATGCCAGGGTGTCGTGTTAAGGCCCTTCACAGAGAGAATCCTAAACATCTCGTCCATCATGGCAGACGTAAACTGAGTGCCTCTGTCGCTCAGCACCTCCTTGGGAATGCCCACACGGCAGAATATCCCTACCAGCGCTTCAGCCACCGTGGTGGCCTCTATATTTTTCAGAGGTACTGCTTCAGGCCAGCGAGTGCTGAAGTCCACACACGTCAGTAGATATTTTGATCCGTCAGTCGCGCGTGGCGTGATAGGCCCAACAATATCTACCGCTACCCTCTCAAATGGTTCGGATATAAGGGGCATGGGTTTTAGCGGCGCAGGTTTCACGCGGCCCTTGTCTACAGTTTTTTGACACACATCACAGGATCTCATGAATCTCGCGATATCGGCCATCATGCCAGGCCAGAAAAATGTGTGGCTAATGCGGTCTTGTGTTTCTGTCGCCCCATGTAACCACCCAAGGCCGCGCAATGCCCCATCTCCATCACCGCGTGGCGGTACTGTGCAGGTACCACGAATTGCGACCGAGCCTCACCGAGGTCGGAGATGACTTCTCTATACAACTTTCCTCTGTGTTGGCAGAAGCGAATCGTTCCGTATTTATTTACACTCGATACCCCCTCAGCGACTTGTTTCCGAATGTTTGCAAGGGAGGGATCGGTCTTTTCTGTGGCAGTGACGTTAGCGCTATTGAGCAGCTCGTCAGGTGATGTGAGCTTGAGAAGGACCGTGGGCCGTGTGTCTCGTGCCTGAGCTCGCGTCAGGGTGGCACCTACTTGATCTTCGGTTTGGATCGCGGCGTCTGTGTTCCGAACGTCCCTCACCCCTTCAACGTTACCGATTATCAATTCATAGATCGGCTGTTTCATCACAGCAGCCTGAATTCTGCCAGTGAGGAATGGCGTCTCCACGTTGACTACAGCTATCGGGCAAGTAGCCACAGAGCCGTTAATCATGACGACTCTCACTTGTTCTCCTGTGAACTGAGCAGAGGCAACCAGGGCCTCTTTCACTACACAACCAGTAGAACCATTGTCCCGCATTACTCATACCGACCTACCCCCTACTCTACCGTTTTTCACAATCAATCCCCACGGTGAATCTATTGGTACTGAGGAGGTGGCTGCTAGTCAAAATGAGTGGGGCTGTGGGGCCCTGTTATTTGCTTCAAGGGTCACCTGAACGCTATCTACGGCCGGCGAAGGGTGGTTCTGGACAGCTGTAATTGGAGTAGCGTCTGCCGCTGGTACAATATCGTCCGGCGTATCGAGTAGCGCGGCAGCATATCTGCCTGTGTGTGGGCCAGCTCTCGTAGGTGGTGCGGGAGGCGATGAGCCAGTATTCCACCCACGTGGTGGTTGAAACTTATTACCCTCCCTGGGGTGTCCTTGTGGCTTATTTTGCCGGAAGGGAGGCGGTGCCAGCTCCTTCCTTACTGGCTCCGGATCGTTGGGTTGCGCCTTGTTCCCGCTCCCCGCGGAACGAACTCGGGGAACATTTTTACGTCCATGTGAGGCAAAATGGAGGTCCAAGTTTTCCGCCATTTTATTTGCCTGTACGTTTCCCGTGACCTTAGTTGTGGCCACAAACTCAGACAGGCACATTTCCTCAAACCTATCGCGTATGACTAACTCCTGCAACGCTTCATACGTGAGGTAAATCCCTTCCTTTTGCACTCGCTCGTCAAAGAGACGAGAAATTCTGGCATGAGCCTGAACGGCAGTTTCGTTATCGCTGATAGCGGCACTGCGAAATGCCTGCTTGGCTGCCTCCGCCGTTCTGCCAAACGCCTTCAAAAGAGCGCATTTCATGTGTTCGTACGAGTTATCTTCGGGCCCTAGCCCATTTACGATGGACAAGGCTTTGCCTGTAAACAGGCTGTAAAATTCGATGTCCTTCTCTTCAGACTCCATCTGACACAACTTGGCCAGCCTCTCGAAACGGGAAATGAAGGCATCGATGTCTTCCCCTTCATGGTAAGCATTAAGTTTCACTCTATGTAAGGCACGAAGAGTGCTTCCCTCAGAATTTCGAGATCGAGTCTCTTCTGCCTCCGCACGGCGAAGCTCAATTTCAGCCATCGCTTTCTCGTGTTCCCGTTCTTCGGCATGAATCATTTCCTGCCTCACACGTTCCTTCCTTTCCTCCTCCCGCAGACGGTCCTCTCTCACGTTCCTCGGCACATAAGCGGTCTTCTCTCTCCTCAGCTAGCCGCTTCTGTATATACTCACTAACCTTCGTCGCTGCTGTTATGTTCAGCGCCGAGATTTCAGGCCTAAACCTCGCAAAGGGATCGAAAGATTTACTATGACTCTCGGACGTCATTGTCTACAGCAAAAGATGTCAGCAAAGTTACTCGGTAACAAAGAATTACTCTACCGTGACTGCGCTTAGTATGAGGTCCCTGTTCGGGCGCCAATTGTCATGGATCGGGGTCCCTTTACACTTTAACACCTGTCGATCACATGCGACTCCTGGTTGAGTCTCCAGGTAGACCAGGGTAGGACACTCAAAAGAAAGCACAGTCATAAATCTTTGACTTATATTTACACAGCAACTACAACAAAGGCCTGGCTAGCTATGGCTACACTCAGTGGCGCATGAGCGGCACACAGAAAGAAATATATATTCCTCCGGAAGTGAGGCCAATGCCCGGTCCTTCTACGTTGTGAGAGCACAGCTTTACGTTATGTTACTGGATCACGGAGGTAATTAGCCGGAACTATGCACTGTATCAGTCTGCCGCACAAGGAGCGACGACCACGTGGTCGCTGGGTGACTGGATATGCGCTCAAGAACAGGCCTTACCACAAATAACTCACCCAAGGCGTTCCACTGGTGTACTCACTCCTCTAGTCTGCTTCGATGAAAGCCAGCTTCGTCGGTCAGGGCTTCGGCTTACCGCTGCACCACGCTGTCCTTTCTGCAGGCTGGTTCGGGTGGAGTCAAGGAGAGCACGTCTTGGGCGCTGGGTGACCCAGCCGGGAGTGAGGCCTGGCGAGGTCGTGACCCGCTCACCTGGGCCCGCGCGCATTGATACAGGCTCCGCCCATCTGTCCGCATGGCAAATGGTTCTTTTCTATGATAGGGCGGTAATTTATTGCCCTCTCAATATCTAGTGTTCCTGTGCTCTCACAGCGTTGAACACGATACCAGCACCTCAGTAATTACACTGGCGACACAATTCCAGCGGAAAGACACCAGCATCTACTATTAAGTTAGGGATTGTGAATGAGCGGAATGCACCAGCTGACAAGCGAACACCAGCATGGTGTCCAACACACGAAGCTGAGCCTCAATAGCAGAGGAATAAACCTCACAACCATATTCCAACATTGAAAGAATAAGAGTGCGGTGCAAGAAAAGGAGGTTTTGCCTATCAGCTCCCCAAGAGGTATGAGCCAAGACCCTAAGGAGTGACAGCATCTTCATACATGCTGCCTTAATATAATGTAGGTGAGGTACCGATGTCAAGCTTCTTTCAAAATTTCCAGGAAACGAGTTTCCTCCACACAAGAGATTCTTCGATCATATAGATATAGATCTGGGTCAGGGTGAACACCACAAAGGTGGGAAAAATGTATGGCCAGTGTTCGAAGCTAAGAATTTAAATCCCCGAGTTGCCACCCAATGAGAAATCCCATTAATTGCTAACTGCAATTTCCTCTCAATCAAAGGCATCCGCGCCACAGAAAAGATCGACAAATCATCGACATAATGCTACCACCATGACGACAGGCTGTGTCGTAACCTTTCTCTAAATCAAAACAGACTGTGACATGCTGAGGCTTATTACCAAATGCCTCATAAATTAAAGATTCCAGAGACAATAAAGCATCAACCATTGGCCTCATTTTCCTACAACCGTACTGAACAGGTGAAAGGTAATTTTCTCTCTCCAAATACCACATAAACCTATTTTTTACCATCTTTTCTAGCAACTTACAAATACATGAGGTTAAGGATGTTGGACGGTAATTAATCACTAACTGATGATCTTTCCCTGGCTTTGGAATGTGGATAACTGCAGCAATATTCCAAGAAGATGGAAAATCACCGGTATTCCAGATAAAATTATAAAGGTCAAGTAAAAGGGTAAAAAGCTTCATCGGACATGTGGCGCAAAAAGGAATATGGGATGTCATCGGGACCTGGGGAAGAATTTTGGCACTGGGACAGAGGCATGCATAGCTCAAAGAAAATGAGACATTATAAAACTCACCACCAGAGGTGGCAAAATTGACGCCAACAGATTTCAAGTGCCGACGATGAAGTGCCTTAGGTGCAGTTGGGTTCTTACTGGAGACACTAGCAAAGTGCTCAGCAAGCAGGTCGGCAACTGTCTTAGGGTCTCCTACCGTCCTCCAATCATGAGACAGAACAGGTGGGGGAGGTGCAGAATACTTTCCAGATATTATGCGAAATCTGTTGAAGACCTCGGTGAGTGGTGTGCGAACTGTGATGGAAGAGACAACTCTTCCAAGACTCCTGCCGAGCCCTCTTTAAGGTGCGGCGAGCACCTTAAAAGCCTCCAAGTAATGGACGCTTTTCTTGAACAGCAGCTGTACATTCCGCATTCCATCATGAAACAAGACGTTTAGGAAACCGGCCAGAGGTCTTGGGGATGGATTGAATAGCAGCAGAGCGCAAGACATCAGTGAAGTATGTTGCAGCCTCACAGTTTCCTATCTCATTTACTGAGCGGGCAGAGATGCTGATTTCTTTGAATAGGTGCCAATTTGCCTTATCTAACAGCCACTGCAAAACGACGTGACTGTGGTGCAGAATCAGTTGACTCGAATAAATCTGGAAAGTTATCGGTCCCATATAGCTTTGGTAAAACTTTCCATTTAAAATCAAGAAAATAATTAGAGGTACAGAGAGAGAGAGAGAGAGAGAGAGAGAGAGAGAGAGAGAGAGAGAGAGAGAGAGAGAGAGAGAGAGAGATCTATTATTGTAAAAGTACAGGTTCGACTATAAATGGGTCACGTCTACAGAGTTTAAAATCTCCAATCCTGAATTCTTGATAAAAAAAAAAAGCAATTAAAAGACAACGAGACTGACAGCGTCATCATCCCACAAAGGATGGCAACCATTGAAGTCTCCTAATAAAATAAGAGGAGAAGGAAGAGCTTTTAAAAAAGTTATCAAGTTCATATCTATCAATAGGAACACTAGGAGGCAGATACAGCCTGCATAATGAATAAAAACGATTTATAAAAAAAAATAAACCCTAATAGCAACAACCTGAAGCGGCGAGTGAACTTGCAGGTGGATAAAAGGAACATCATAAAGAATAAAGATGGCAGTGCCACCGTGGTGGCCCTGGCCAGGAAATAGAGTGGAGAAGAAAGCACGATACCCTGGAGGACCAATGTGATTCTCCGAGCATTGTCTCTTGCAACAACAAATGACAAGAGAAAACCTAGAGATCAATACTCGGAGTCCCTTCTAGAATGTACGCAATCCACGGCTATTCCACCTCAAAATCTTGAATATTAGTATTTTAAGGGGGAGGGTTCAATAAGAACCTTACTCGGCCTGGGAGGCTTATCTGGTCCCACGCTACCTGTAGGAGGAAGATTCCTCGACAGAGACGTATTGGTATCGCTCTTGGAGGAGAACTTATTTGGAAGGTGGGCAGAGAGACCTTCCATGTCCATTTCGGTTGTGGATGAATCACTTTGATATATAACGTCATCTGACGCTCTCAAAGGGATCTTTCTAGGGAGAATGCCTGTCGAGTTTAGGGACCTGGCAGATCCCCGGAAACGTTTTTGGTAGGACGGAAGGAGGCGTGGGAGAGTTGCTAGTATGTCTGCAGAGGCATAAAAGACTTGGGAGTCGTTCGTGGGTGAGGGTCCATGGAGGCGTGGACTTCAGCAATATCAACTTTTGTACGGGGAGACTGGTGTAGCTGGTGAAGATCCAGTGGAGGGCTTTTCTGAAAAAAGAGGAGGGTAACTTGGCTGAAGATGCAGAAGATGACATTATCTGTGACATCCTCCAAAACAGAGAACTTGTTGCTGACAAAAACTGAAGGAGTGACATTTTTACAAGGAGGGGAGGAAACAATTGATGGCTGAGAGAAGCGGGAAGGTGTTACAACTTTATTACCTGTGGTGGAGGTGGAAGAACTAGAGTACAGTAGAGGAAGGAGTCATATGTTTTTGCCCCACCATCCTTCTGCCTGAAAAGAAGTTCTCATCTGGCATTACCTAGACTTATAAACTGAGAATTAGCTATCTGGAATATGTCCTGCTCGAGACGGTACCTCTTGCATTGTCGAGAACGTAGTTGGTGAGCCTCTCTGCAGTAGAAGCAGTAGGGTTCCGATTCTCATTTAGGAGTATGGTGTGAGTCAAGGGCTGTGCAGTGACCGCACCAGGGGCGATTTTGACAGTTTTTCTTTTCATGACCGAAATCATAACACCAGTAGCATTGTAAAGGACGGTCAACGAATGCATTTACTGGAAGAGAAAGAGGGCCGATCTTTACACATTCAGGGAGAAAAAAAACACTAAAAATGAGCATAATCATGTTATTATTTCCTTTAATCTTGGCCACTCGTTGAACATTATCTGAACATAGCTGAAGGATGTCATCTTTTGAGAATTCATAAGTGTTCTGGCTGTAAATACATCCTTTACAGTAAGTGAATGTTCGGTGTGGCTTCATAAATTCAAAGACTCCATCATAAGGGCATGGTAGATAGAGTAGCATGAATATGTAGCATGAGGTGAATGAGGGACTCGATTTCCCGTTTACCCGAGGATCCGGGGATCGCAAAAAGGTATATCAACAGTCGGACAGCATTGCCAGCCAACACCCCCTCCTTCCGCCACTCTGTCTAAAGTCTGAACTATGTGAAGTGAGCAACTACGGAAGAAATCTACTTTCGCAAAACAAACTTCTGGGGCAACGGAAAGTATCTTAGTTCTGGATTACTGTCTAAATACTTCTCCAATCTATTCTTGAAGGGTGTAACAGTTTCACAATCGACAGCACTATAAGGAAGAGAGTTTCAAACATTAATAACCTAATTAAAAAAAAAAAAATATTTTGCTTCATTTGACAAGATTCTTTTATCAATCATTTTGAAACTGTTCCGCCTTCTTGTTATATTTGACCGACCAACAATAAAATAATCGTCTGCATTAATGTTGTAGAATCCTTTGAATATTCTACGTTTTGAGAGGTTAAAGAAATAAAGTTGCTTAAGTCTTTCTTCTCAGTCTCGGAATAATTTTTGTTACTTTACGTTTAACTCTTTCCAGCTTTTCAATGTCTTTCTGTATAACTTTTCGTGATTTGTTTTTGAAAACACATCCAATAAAGACTACCAGTTTGCTAGCTGCCTTGACAACCTGTGAGCAGTGCTGACTGGGTTTTAAGTCGCTCGTTATTAAGACTCAGAGATCTTCTCCTTTATTTACTGCGTAAAATTGTCGCCCATTCATCAAAAACTGGAGATCCGATTGATGTGAGTTCCGATGTGCAATACTTTACATTTGTAGATGTTGAACTTGATTTGCCATTTACTGGCCTAGCAAGTCAATCGATCTAAGTCTGACTGAAGTGTTATTCTGTCTCGTGCCGTAGTTACTTTACCAGTAATTTTCGTTTCATAGGCAAATTTCGGTACTTTGCACGTGAGGCCATTGTCAATATTATTTACATATATTAAGAACAGAACTGGACCAATGCACAGATCCCTGGGGTAAGCCACTTTTTGTATCAAGCCAACTCGACGAAAAACCGTTTACAGCCATTCTCTGTTTCCGAACAGAGGGCCAGTCTCTTAGCCAACTGTGAATATTACCGGAGATACCGTGTGACAATACTTTATGAGTAAACGTTTATAAGGAACTTTATCAAACGCTTTCTGAAAATCTAGGTATAATATGTCTACTGCTCTACTCTTATCGTAAAAAAAAAAGAAGAAATATAATGAAAGAAGTCAAGTAAGTTAATTAAGCACGAGCACCTATTACGCAAACTATGTTGCGAGTCATTCATTATATTATTATCTTTTCAAAATTTGACGATGTTGTCGCGAATGATTGTCTCCGTTAATCTGCATACAAGCGATGTCTGGCTTAATGGGTCGATAGTTGGCTGGTTGTAATTTATCGCCTTTTTTATTTATTTATTTATTTATTTATTTTTAATTGGAGTTATTTCAATGTTCCTCACCAGCTTTGGCTTTCTTCTCCTTCACTGACCATTTTGGTGAACTAGCCACTAGAACTAGCCTTTAATAGATTCTGGAACAAAGCTTTGACTTCCAAACTATCCTCCCACAGCTTCTATCCTTCTCTCTGTAACTTCATCTCAAGTTTCCTTTCTGACTGTTCTCTTGCTTCTGTGGTAGAGAGTCACTGTTCTCCTAAATCTATTAACAGTAGTGTTCCTCAGGGTTCTGTCCTGTCATCCAATCTTTTCTTATTATTCATTAATGATCATCTAAACCAAGCTTCCTATCCACTCCTACGCTAATGATACAACCATGCACTTTCCCACATCTTTTCGTCGACGTCTATCCCTTCAGAGAGTAAACATTTCACGCAGGGAAGCCACAGAACGCCTGACTTCTGATCTCTCTAAAAATTTCTGATTGGGGCATGGAAAACTTTATATTGTTGTATGCCTCAAGAACTGAATTCTTCAATCTTTCAACGTGACACAACATTCTATGAAGTTAAGCGTTCTGAGTCGTCTCTACCAGGTTTTCTCACACACCTAACTGTTAACTCTGAACATGGACGTCATCCGTCCATATATGGAGTCTTCACATGCACAGGGGGGGGCAGGGGGGAGGGGCGGATCCACTACTCATACCGCTCTTTTAAACAGGGTGGAATCAAAAGCTTTTCGTCTTATAAACTGCTCTCCTTTAACTTACTGTCTTCAGGCTGTTTTTCGTCGCCGCAATGTCGCATCTCTTTCTATCTTCCACCGCTATTTTCATGCCAACTACTCTTCTGATCTTGGCAACTGCATGCCACCCCTCCTCCCGCAACCTCGCTGCACAAGACTTTCTTCTTTCATTGACCCCTATTCTGTCCACCTCTCTAACGCAATTAGTACTCTCAATCATTCATCCCTTTCTCTGGTAAAGTCAGGAACTCTGCCTTGCTATTGTATTTCCACCTATAAATGACTTCAACTCATTCAAAAGGGAGGTTTCAAGACACTTATCCTTTAATTTTTGACTAACGCCTTTGACTCTTCGGGGATCGGAACCTCAGTGGGCTTTTTTTTTTTTTTTATCAGTTTTGTTGCCCTTGGCTGGTGCCCCTCCTACATAAAAAAGTGTTTATACATACATACATGCATATATATATATATATATATATATATAGAGAGAGAGAGAGAGAGAGAGAGAGAGAGAGAGAGAGAGAGAGAGAGAGAGAGAGAGAGAGAGAGAGAGAGAGAGAGAGAGAGAGAGAGAGAGAGAGAGAGAGAGAGAGAGAGAGAGAGAGAGAGAGAGAGAGAGAGAGAGAGAGAGAGAGAGAGAGAGAGAGAGAGAGAGAGAGAGAGAGAGAGAGAGAGAGAGAGAGAGAGAGAGAGAGAGAGAGAGAGAGAGAGAGAGAGAGAGAGAGAGAGAGAACATAAGAGCATAAGAAAGGGAAGGTGCAAGAGGCGACCAGGCTTACGCGTGGCAGTCCCTGTATGAAATATACCTACCTATTTCCACCTGTCATCCCATCCATAAACCAGTCTAATCTTTTCTTAAAGCTCCCTAATGTCTTAGCACTACCAACATGATTACTGAGTCCGTTCCACTCATCTACCACTCTATTTGGTAACCAATTTCTTCCTATCTCTTTCTTAAACATAAATTTTCAAGCTTGAACCCGTTATTTCTTGTTCTATCCTAGTTGTTGATCCTAAGAATTTTGCTTACATCCTCCCTTTTTATAACCCTTATACCACTTAAAGACTTACATCAGGTCCCCTCTTAACCTACATCTCTCTAAAGAATGTAAATTTAACAGCTTCAATCTCACCTCGTAAGGAATACTTCTCATCCCCAGTATCCTTTTAGTCATTTTCCTCTGTACTGATTCTAATAGACCTATATCTTTCTTGTAATGTGGGGATCAGAACTACACAGAGTAGTCTAGATGAGGTCTGACTAGCGCCAAGTAAAACTTTAATATTACTTCGGGCCCTCTACTTTTAACCTTCGGGCCTCCTACCCTTTTAACACTCTTAAAAATAAATCCTAATACCCTATTTGCCCTGTTTCTGGCCTCTATGCGTTGTTTTCCTAGACGGAGTTCAGAGCTAACTATAACTCATAAATCTTTCTCGTACCCTGTACCTACCAGAGTTTCGTTGTTTATTGTGTACCTGCTGTGTGGGTATCCTCTACCTACGCTAAGTACTTTGCATTTGTTGATATTAAACTGCATTTGCCATCTGTCCATCCATTCATTCATCTTATGTAAATCTGAAAGGCGATGGCATCCGATTCTGACCTAATTAATCTACCTATCTTTGTGTGATCCGCAAATTTACTAACATCACTACTAATCCCACTATCCAAGTCATTGATATATATTAAAAACAACAATGGCCCTAATACTGATCCCTGTGGCACCCCACTAATTACATGATCCCACTCGGATTTAGAGCCGTTTATTACAATTCTTTGTCGCCTATCACTTAGCCATGACCTTATCCAGCCTAACATCTTCCCATCTATCCTGTGTGCCCTAACCTTTCTCAGGAGCCTTTGATGGGGTACCTTGTCAAATGCTTTACTAAGGTCCAGATATAATATGTCATAACTATCACCATTATCTACTGCAAGACTTCCCCTTCGTGAAGCCATGCTGTAACTGATTTATCAAGTTATGTTTGTCTAAACGTCCCCTAATGTTCCTTGCTATTATTGACTCCGATATTATACCCACAACTGAAGTTAAGCTGACAAATCTATAATTAGACGCTAAAGTTTTATCTCCTTTCTTAAAGATGGGTACTACATTAGCCTGCCTCCACATTACTGGTACCTCACCTGACTCAAGTGATTTCCTAAAGACATAAACTAACGGCTCACTGATAACCTCTTTGTATTCCTTAAGTACTCTGGGATATATTTCATCTGGTCCTGGTGTCTTGAACCTTTTTAGCCTATCTACCTCCTGTTCCACTATCTCCTTAGTTAAGGATACATCTATCAACTTCTCATTCTCAACTGCTCTAAATATCTGTTCACTATTTAGCATATCTTGCATGTTTTCCTGGGTGAAGACAGTTAAAAAATACTCATTCAGAATTTTACTGATCTCCTTCCCAGAACTAACCAGCTCCCCATCTGCTGCCTAGAGTATCGTTATTCTTCGTCCTGTATACCTGATAAAATCCCTTGGGGTCCGTCTTTGCCTGGCTGGCTACCTTTAATTCATAATTATCCTTAGCTTTCCTTGTTAACCTTCTGACTGTTGTAACTAATTCATTATATTTTGACCTTAAAACTTCTTCAGTTGCCCTTGATCTCTGATATATACTTCTCTTCCGTCCTATATAACGTTTTAACTTAGTAGTCATCCATTTAGACATTTTTCTGTGATCTTACTGCTCTATACGGGATGTTTGCTAACTAACCTGTATGTGATTTATCTATGAAATATTTATACAACTCATCTACATTTACTTCCCCTAATCTCCTCATCTCAGTCCCTTCCATCCTCTCCACTCCCTCATCTACTCGCCTCGACCTCACCTCTCCCATCTCAGCATGACCTGACCCTCCAATATACTCGCACCTATCTCCCCCTGTCTCTCTCCTCCGCCCCTTCCGGACACATCTTCCCTCCTCTTGTCCTACACCCTCACACCTCACCTCACCTCTCTCATCCTGCCTTATCTCTGTCAATTCCGTCCCGGACCTGACCTCACCCTGCATCCGTTGCCAGTCAACTCCTTGGAGGTACCTTTTTAATTCCTCAAAATCTGCTCTCCTAAAGTCAGGTATTTTACTAGTTTCTTCCCATTTTAATTTGTACCTAATTTCCCAATGGTCACTTACCTAGCTGTCCTCTAACCTTTATCTGCGTGACTGCTTCCTCCCTGTTAGTAAGAATTAAATCTAGAATATTATTCCCCCTTGTGGGTTCTACGAATAACTGTTTTAGAAAAATTATCCTGAATTACCTCAAGAAATTCCTCTGCTCCCTTGTTACCCACCATCAGGCTCCAATCGATATTCCTAAAATTAAAATCTCTTACCACACATACCTGACAATAGTTTGCTGCTCTATTTATTTCGTGCCACAGTGGGCTGTTAATTTCCTTTGTACTGTTCAGTGGCCTGTACACTACTCCCAGTACTATTGATTGTGATCCTTACTTAATATCTACCCATATCGACTCTGTTTTGCTATCTGTTTTAATTCTACTGTTAATGCAACACTGTAATATGTCCCTAATGTATAACGCGACGCCTCCTCTTCTCCTGTTTTCCCTGTCCTTATAGAACAATGCATAATCATCTATCTTAACCTCTGGATTAAATACTTTTCCTGACATATCTAACCAAGTTTCTGTTAAAGGAATGATATCAAAGTTTTGTACACACGCTATTCCTTTAAGCAAGTCTATTTTATTCAAAATACTTCTACAGTTTGTGAAGTAAACACTTAAGCTACTTCTCACCTTCTCTGAGCTGGTTACCTTTCTAGATTTAACTAATTTGTCCTTCGTTTTGACCTCACAACCCCTTCTTCCCTCTTGAAGAGGGATACATCTCTCCTGAAGAGAGATACGTAGATTGACTGACTGATAGTATATACATTTTTATATTCTTTTAATATACACCAACAGATTCTCCCCTGGGTTATGATGTAATGCAACGGCATTGCTGTATAACTATAAGGAGACCACAATAATTATTATTGTATTATATTTTTTTTCGAATACGAATTCATAATACAACATAAGAATGAAAATTAGCAAGTATTCTTAAACTTTTCCTTCCTGGACTACAAAAGACAGCTGTCAGAACATGCAACGGTTAATGCGAGACGACTCTCATTCGAATCCTAAGATCCAGTGTGCCAGAATGGCGAATTTTGTGCAAGAATATGGCTTCAAACTCTCCCTTGCCTGTAGAATACTCTTGAGGCTGATGAAGTGAATGAATGATCAAATTAAAATTGAGGATTGCGCTGTCAATTTTACTCTACAAATCAGTACGCAAAGGGAATTCGATCATATTTTAATTTATTTATTATATATTTCTACTCATTTACAAGCTAATATATCTTGCCAGAATAAAAAAAAAAAACTCAACCTGCTCCCCAGAGCACTATTGTATCAACAATCACAAGTTTATGAAGACGAGTATATGGAGTGTGAGGGACATTCTGCAGTGATAGTATTCTGCAGCATCTGAGCCTTTTCGGAAGTTCCGACTCACTGCGACAGGTTGTATTCAACTGCTCCCTCCTTCTACGTAAGCTTTTGAGGAACTTTTGTACTCTAAGATTCCTTATTTTTATAGAATCGGGGCAAACATCAGCTTTTGTTTTTGGTATATGACAGCTGGGATAATTTCTGAAAGTACTTGAAGATTGGTTGTATAGTGTTTCAGTACTTGATATAATTCATTTATTGTTTCTTAACAATGAAGTGGCAACGCAAATCTTAGCGCTGTAAATCTTAGCACTGTAAATCCTGGATCTGTAAATCCTGGATCTGTAAATCTTGGGTCTGTAATTCTTAGTACTGTAAATCTTTGCATTGTAAATCTTAGCATTGTAAATCTTGGCTCTGTAAACTCTGGCTTTGCAAATTTTGGTTCTGCAGATCTTAGTGTTTGCTGTATTAGTGATGTAAAATTATGATATTCAGAGGTACAATGTTTTACAAATATTCATTAGAAAGGGATTTGTGATGTAAATCTTGGTAAAGGATGAGAATCAATGGCAATTCAACCTGTCAAAAGAGAAAAAAGAAGGAAATGTATATTTTGCTTTAGAAGTCTTGCTATAATATATACTCTTGAGCTTTCAAATGTTAAGAGTCCAAAAACGCTTAGATAATATTTTTATTTTCTCCTTCATTACATCCGTTTCCTTACCTATACTGAGGAAATGCCACGGAATCTACTACACAGCACTATACTTATTGATTTTCTGCCAAGACTGAACGTACGACAAGTTGGGTCAATGTATGGAAGGTACATAATATAAACCAGTAAGCTGGCGGGCTTTCATCCTCAGACGTCTCGCGGTGCTCGTGCCTATTTGATCCTTGCTCATCATCCAGCCCATATAGTAAGCAATGTGTGCATGTGTCTGTGTGTGTAATCTGCCTAAGGGTACAATAATCATGATAATTATTCCTTCCAAAATGTTACTTATAGTAGGTTTCCAAAAGATTTGTGAGTATAGTGAATGAAGTGTTTCAAAACTACTCTTTTAATCAGCTCAAATCGCAGGAAGGTGAAACATTTTTTAACAAGTTGAGTTCTCCAGAGTTTACCAATGAACACGATGAAATTGTGAAGATATTTGTAAACTTTTGTATTATTAAGTTGTTATCTATTCTTGAATGTTGTATAATATGTCAGTCTATGAATCTTCTGTGAAGAGGCTTTCATATACGAATCGTGCTTTTCACTCATGTATTCGTTCACATTACATTCATTACTCTCCCCTGCGAAGAGTGCTGGAGGCGGAGAGCAGGCTGCTCCCCTGCTGTGACCAGACACAATGGGTGTTTGCTCAGGGAGTGAGCCACCCGTGCTGGCAGCTGCGACTACAGTTGTCAGTGTATCTAA